>NC_139921.1:12754326-12854514 GCF_963514095.1 Eutrigla gurnardus | reverse complement strand
CTTGAAAATACATGTACAATGAATTGTATTGGAGAATTATGCCCTGGGCAGGGGCGGATCTACCGGGGTGGCATAGGGTGGCAAATGCCACCCTAAAAGAAAGCCTTGCCACCCCTGCTGCCACCCCAGTTTGCAGCAACGAATTCAAAGAAAAGTTATGTCCAATTTGACATTTACGAGCGCAAATTTCCAATGTCCGACTGCAGTGAATGCAGCACGAGATTACGTCAGATCAGCAAGACGCTGCTTTGTTTAGAAAAATTGAGTGGCGCGATTCGCGAAGCGAGGGAAGGTACGTGTCCACAGGCAGCGGTGTTTCCCCGCGTCCCATTCATTGTCTATGAGAAAAGCTGTGCAATGCATTCTGGTAGCGTCGCGGCGAATGTCGAGAGACGGCCCGCGAGTTGGCCGATCGTCATCAGAGGCGCCGGGCACGACTCGCCGCCTCGCAAACGCTCGCGAAAATCTTCTAAACTGAATGTTGTCGATCTAAAATAAAGACAGATTCCGGTGAACTATTTTCATAGAATAAGATAAAGTTTCCAAACGAGCCGCCATGTTGGTCTGCGTGAACTCCGGAGCAGAGAGGACAGCTGTGAAAGCGATCGTCCAATCAGGTGCAACCATGAAGTGTACGCGTGATTGTATGAAGGAGAGCGCCTGTCATTCATCCTCTAGTGGCAGCGTGCCAAGCGTGCAATACTGGGAAGCGGCGCGTCCACTCGCGTCTAAAATCGCCCCTGTGGACACGTACCTGGAGCCAGGAGTCGCAAGGAAAGAGCTTAAAAACTGATTAACTATCTATCACAAAATGAAATAATAATGAAAGCACAGTGCTAGTATAGTTGCGATGCTGATTTTGAGATGATAAAAATCAGGTTGAAGAACATTATTTCGCTAACTATACATGTAATGTTAGCTAGGTCTGACGTTAGTAGGGATGGGCAGAACGAGGCTTTGTGAAACAGCGAAGCGTTCGAAGCAATTGCGCCGGAATTGTGTCGAGGTTTCGAAACAATCCGAAACCTGGTTCTCCATGGTGACATCTAGTGGCCAGTTTTGCTAACATGACAATTTGACTGTGAAACTCAACTGGTTCAGACAGAGAATATAAATAGCTGTCAGGTAGTCAGCCCAACCACGAAAAGTAACGTGGCCTAATGGTGAACAATCGCGTCGTACACCCGAAAGTCCGGTGTTCAATTCCCAAGAGGTGCCACCAACAGTGTTTTTAAATATAATTTTTTTAAATCGAAATTTGCCAGATGTTTTGTTATTTCAGGTTCATAGTAGCCTACATGATTCTGTTTTAAAATGTAGGCTGATGGCCCAGGCTTTTTCTTGAGAACATGTTGTAGGGAAAGGATAAACGAATTGGGAAAGTTAGGCTATGCTAATCAGGTTCAACATGGACAAATAAAAACACATTTTTTGTATGTCAAGATAAATTTTTATTTAAGAATAATAGTTGTTCTGCAGTCTTGGCATTTAGTCGGTTTCTGGTTTTGGACAAAACCTCCCCAGCCTTGGAAAAAATCCTTTCACAAGGCACACTTGTTGCTGGAATATACAAATATTTGTTTGCCATTACACTTAAATGTGGATAAACAACTCTCCTCTCTTGCCAGTACTTCAACGGGTTTGTGTTTTAGATTAACCAGCTGTTTAATTAGGCAATTGCCTCGCGCGGCAAGCGCCACCTGTGGAAAACAGATTGAAACCTGAATGAAACACTACGAAGCCTGTGGTCACGTGACGAGGGCGTTTTGAACCACATTTCGAAACACTGTCCGAAACACTTGCGTTCCGGAAGCTCGACACTGTTTCGAAACATCAGCTTCGAGCGTCACATCCCTAGACGTTAGTTCTGTGTAAAGCAGCTAAGAAAGCTAATATTGATTCAACGTCTGTCAAGGAAAACATTGTACTAAAGTTACTTTGAATCTTACAGAAATGAAGAGGAAAGGTAGCATATTTAGTTTTTTCTCACCAAAGAAAAAGGAGAGAAAAATAGAAAATGATCTGAGCAAGGTAGACGGAGGAGATGAGGTGGAAGGAGAGAGAAAAGAGGTGGAAGGAGAGAGAGAAGGGCAACAGAAAGGTGACAGAGATAGAATACAAGGCCAAGGCGACCAGGGACAGGAGGAGGTGGGAGAACATCACAGCGGTCAAGATATGGAGGAGAGAGAGCATAAATGTAATGTAAATGGCAGCCTGTGCCCTTATGTAGTGTGTACATACTATTTCTCATCAAACTGTGATAACTGTGAGTAAATTCAGTATATATATAGACGTCTGCCATATGTTGCCACCCCTCAAAAATTCCTGCCCCCCTCTCGCCACCCCATACATATTTTTCTAGATCCGCCCCTGGCCCTGGGTACACCTGTTAGGCAGCCTGTCACTTTATTTAGTCTACTGGCTGATCTACCCCTCGCTTTGTTCCAGCAGTACAGCAACGCATTAAACATAACTCGCTAGCAAAGAGCTGTGTGCAATAGTGGTGACGTCATTGTCACTGACTGAATGAGTCATCTTATACTAGCCAAAGTAACATTAAAAAAATGTTAAGTATTGCTCTTTGGACTTACTTTGCAATCAAGGCCTGGTGCCTGTATCTGTAGGAGGTGAGACACTGCAGGGACGCTTTCCAAATCACCTAATATCCATTTTAACAGTCCATTCTACAAACCGCACCAGCGTGTAATGAGCCACTGATCAATAGAGACAACCTACAGCTTCCTGATAGCTGCCACAGCCGGTGATTGGTCACAGACACCCATAATGCAAACTATTTTTTAGGAAGAAGTAAATGGCATGTAAATGTAAACGTGGATAAACTAATTGACAGGTGTGTAAACAACACTCAGAGGTGCGTAAACGCTATTTCCAAAATTCCAGAGGTGTGTAAATTCTTTTTACGTGCATTTAGCCTCCACTACAGCCATGGCCTTGATACATTCTTAAGCAATCACTTAAAAGACTTGTGCCATTTGTCCATGTTAAGTTTGTTGGTGTGTGTAAAATCATTCCTTGTTGGCATACTGGCTATGAAGAAATCCTGGCATAACACAACTACACTATAAGAGCTAGAGAACTGAATCCAGACCTTTTGTCTGAAACTGACTTCTAAATTTCAGCGGCAGTTAATATAGTGTTGCCCACTATACAGCAAAAATGTAATAATTTAGAGAACTGCTCTTAAGGCAGCCAATAGGGCACACAGTAGAAAGCAGTTTTTTAAATTTATATTGAACCCTGATTTATGCTATTGACACGGGAAAAGGAAAACACACGCTTTACAAGGAGACTTTACTTTACTTTACACTTTACACTACATTGAGTCACTTTTGCCTATGCACAGTCTTCAGGGGTAATTTGGGGTTCAGTATCTTGCCCAAGGACACTTTGGCATGTAGATGGGAGGAGCCAGGATTAGAACTGCTGATCTTCTGATTTGAAGACGACTCGTGACCTCTGAGCCACAGCCTCTGAGCCACAGCCAAAGCCCTGTGTTGTTGACTGTCCTGTTGCATAAAGACAGTGTATGCATCGAGGAATGTATGGTCCATTGTTTGCATTCAACATCAGTGTAATGCACTAAACATAGTTTCCTGTTCCTCATATGCCAGAAAAACTTCCATCTTTTTACAAAAAATTCTGGTGTTTTCCTCCTCTTTTTGTAATGTTTTAGCAGCTGAGGTGTATACTATTAAAGTGCAGCAAAGAAGGAAAATGGTAGATTTCCATTGGTGATCCTGTGGAATTCACTGTAGAGGTGCATGAAAGACAAAAGCAATGTAAGAGTAGACAATTAGACATACCATATTCAACTACTCAATTCTCAAAAAAAATTACTTTGACATTATGTCAATGGCGGTTTTAAGTTTTTACTCACTTTGGCTTCACAAAAGAGTGCAAGCCATCTGTCTTTAAGTTTGGTAATGGGAGGGACGGAATTCACAATTTGTTAACACCTGAGGGCAAGGGTGCGCTGCATGTTGATGGATTAGAATCATGTCTCCTCCTATTGATGTACTCTTGAACTGCTCCACCATCTCAAGCCTCTGGGTCTCCTGTGTGTCCTTAGCAGTGTTGCCACAGTTACTTTGAAAAAGTACTCCGACTACTGACTACTGACTACTCCTTTAAAAAGTAACTTAGTTAAGTTACTGACTACTTGATTTTAAAAGTAACTAAGTTAGATTACAAGTTACTTTATTAGTTACATTCAACAGCTGCCGACTACCGATTTTGCCAATACTCACTTTATTGACGTGCTTTTTTAACAGTAACATCAACAATGTATCCACTGACATTTTAAGTTGCACTTGAAAACTTGAATGAACATTTTATGAATATTGAACCAGCATTAGAGCAACAAGGAAAACACTCCTTATGGAACAAAGGATGAACAGTCCTCAAGTATGAGCGGCGTGATGATGAAGGGAGGGGGCGGGGCCAGCAAGCAGCGAGACATTTCTCCACTAAACACTCAAGAGAGACTCCGCTCGCATTTCAGCACAGACTGAGTTAGCAGGAGCTCCGTGAAATCGAGAACTCATCTTGTTTATTCACACGCTGTGCCTTTTCACCGTCACCGGGCGGGATCTGCTCTTTTAATGTGGTTGTGCCATGCTGTGACTCTAAATGTTTTTTCAAGTTTGACGTTGTATTCTTGAAAGTAGACAACACTTTGTTATTAACGCAGAGTGTACAACGAACCTTTATGTTGCCATCTTTTGCTGAGATGAAGTCGAAATAATACTTGTATTTCCAGCTGGAAAATGCGTATCCCTCCCCCTCCATTGTTTACGTTTCAGCCGGTATAGTCGACTACACGCTACCATCCGTGAAGGTGTCGGCTAACATACGTCACCCCCCTGAGACGCAAGAAGAAAGCAAATCTTTTTTTTTTACTGACAAAAATAGTAACGCGCCGTGTATTTGGATAAGTAGCTTTAATCTGACTACTGGTTTGGCAATAGTAGCGCGTTATACTACTCGTTACTGAAAAAAGTAGTCCGACTACAGTAACGCGTTACTAAGTAGCGCGTTAGTGGCATCACTGGTCCTTAGTTTCTCCATATGGATAATTGGGAAGAAAGTTGACTTCCTCTTTTCTGTTCGCCCTGGATGGTGCACCAACTGGATTGGTCCTGCTGCATTTTCCTGAATTCACACCCACAACTTTTTTTGCCAGCCCTGTGTAGTTTGGGCCTGTAGTTGTTCATCTTGGACCACAGGCTTTTTTGACAACCCTCATACCCTGTTTTGGAACCATTTCAAAATCATCAACATAGAGAATTATTGATCATTGATCATTTCTGACCCTTGTCTGAAAGAAACAGATGTTCCGCGTAGTAGGAGCCATCACAGTATGATGAATACTGTCCAGGCAACTGTGATGTAGTTTGTTGGACTTTCTCAAGTGTTTTTTTTTTTTTTTTAACAACAGCTGCAAAGATGTGAGAATATGCTGCGATAACTCTAAGGAACTTCAGGTTTAACAAATGGAAAAATTGGAACAGTTAGCTACATTTTTAACAAAAAATGTTCACAGACTAACGTGGACTGCCCCAGCTTCACGTCCTCTGCTCTGTCTCTCTCTCTCTCTCTCTCTGTGTGCCACATGCAGAAAAACGAGGTGAATTTGCAGCCTCACTGTTGACATTCTGGTAAGAATGTTACAATCCAGGTTGTGCAAATGAAGAGTGAATAAAGTTTAGGTGAGCTACTAATGACTATTTTTGATAAATCTGCTGAATTAAATAAATTAATTATTTTGTGATGTCATCAGATTTTTTCTATTAAAGGAAAACACCACCGCATTTCCATACTGAACTATGTTCTGCTCTGATCTTAGACGAGGTGATACATACCTCCCTCTCCTCTGTGCGTGCACTCAATGGCTCTTGCGCGCACTCCGCGCAGCGCTAATTTGCTAGCATGTAGCTTGTCCCAGTATATTCCTTAGGATCCAAAGGGGGGTGAAGTTAGAAGCGACCAAGCACTTCCACGTTGTCCCTATTTAAATACGGTTACGTGAGTAGTTACACGACCCAAGTTTGGTTACACAAAATGAAACATGCCAATTTTTCTAAGCGGATAACAAGGATAACTATATAGTATGGCGGAATAACAACTGGAAGCACTTCGACGTCGGCGCAGTAATATCATCACTCAAAACATGACGGGACTATATACCTTCTGCTTGTTTTCACAACCCTGTACGATCCACGTTATAACCATGATGTTTGATTGTTCACAAACTATCTTACTACAACCTGATGCTTCCTCAACTGTGCACAAACTACTACAGGTAGTGCAGGCGACGGCGTGCAGGTCACGTAGGTTCTATTGACGGAAGTAAGAGGGGGAGCGGAGTGATGATATTACTGCGCCGACGTCGAAGTGCTTCCAGTTGTTATTCCGCCATACTATATAGTTATCCTTGTTATCCGCTTAGAAAAATTGGCATGTTTCATTTTGTGTAACCAAACTTGGGTCGTGTAACTACTCACGTAACCGTATTTAAATAGGGACAACGTGGAAGTGCTTGGTCGCTTCTAACTTCACCCCCCTTTGGATCCTAAGGACAAGCTACATGCTAGCAAATTAGCGCTACGCGGAGTGCGCGCAAGAGCCATTGAGTGCACGCACAGAGGAGAGGGAGGTATGTATCACCTCGTCTAAGATCAGAGCAGAACATAGTTCAGTATGGAGGGGAAGGACCCAGGACTAGGTGGACAGATTTTATCTCCACACTCACCTGGGAACGCCTCGGGATCCCCCAGTCATAATTTACAATTTACACACAGGGGATCGATAAGTCAATACAAGGTAACAGTAGGCGCTTTTACACCGAGATACCCCTGTAATCACAGACAGAAGACTTGATATGCCGCAATTGCACCATTTTTAAAGAACACTGGTTTTTTATGGGCATAACACCACAACGGGGTCTCCTTTTACCAAAGCATCCTGGCTTTGTGGAACCAGAGAAGGCCATGACGTGTAACAGAGAGGCCTTGAATGCTAAAACTGGGATGGGAGTGTGATGTATTAAATCAGTGTCGGTGGGCGATTATCTCTGAAAAGCGTTACGCTTCTTTTAAAGTCCCTGATTGAAGCTGAGAAAAGTCGACCAGCAATGAGAACCAGTGGCAGCCTGCTACCAACTCTATTTTAACAGCAAGGAAAATATGGTTCCAAGTCAGCAGAAACACAGAAACTCAACAGAACTGTAGCCGAATACTTTAGCATGGACCAGATCCACAACCCCACCCCTGACCTCTTCATCGCGTCCCGTCCAGCCGTGATGCGTCGGTGTGAACGCCGCGTTCGGTGTGAACGCGCCTTAAGGAAACAATGAATTTCTGTTCCAATTCATGACAATACATCTGTTAAGTAGAGATATTTACGTCTGTACTGTCCAAACCACAGACCATCATTGCTATTCACAGAGGTGACAAGTAACGAAGTACAAATACTTCTGTACTTGTAGATTTTTCAGGTATCTGTACTTTACTTGAGAATTTATTTTCTGATGACTTTTTACTTTTACTCCACTACATTTATACACAAAAATATGTACTTTCTACTCCTTACATCGTAAAAACACGACAACATTACATAAAAGCATACGTAAAAGACGTGACAAACTCGAGAGGGAAAGAGGGAGAAGAAAGGGGGGGGAGGGGGGGGGGGGGGGGGGGGGGGGGGGGGGGGGGGGGGGGACGAGGTTACCGCGGGAAGAAGTCGAATGAGTGAGGGGACGGTAGAGACGGTAGAGAACTTGCACTGTAGCAGCGACATGGAGGAAGGAAGCGAAGCGGGGTCTGGGAGTATTGCCGATGGCGACGCTTCAGAAGATTCAGAGAAGCAAGACATTCCCCATCCATGGCCCTATTTAAAAGAGTTGTTTTATGTTTGTATTGTTGTATTGTGTTTCATTAACGGCAAAAATTCATTTTTACTTTTTACTTTTACTTTGAAAGTACATTCAGAGCCTGTACTTTCTTACTTTTACTTGAGTAAAGGAGTTGAATCAGTACTTCTACTTTTACCAGAGTATTTTTTTACACACGTATCTGTACTTCTTCTTAAGTACAGAATATGAGTACTTTTGCCACCTCTGCTAAAAACACAACCGGAACAAAACAGTAGCACAACACTTTGTGCTCTATCACATTGAGATATTTTGAGCATTTTTGTGGTTTTCTACCATTTTCGAAATACAGAGAACGAAATGGACCTCAGAAGTTCCTCAATAGTTATATTCTGTTCCTCAGTCTCACTTTAAAAATTCTGGGGAATTGTTGCAGCAGAAATTGGGCATTTTCGTGTTTTTGTACCTGAGCAAGAGAGAAAGGCGAGAAAGATCCGTGGGATTTCCATCAGCCTTTATGTGACAGTTAGCCAACAATGTTCTTCTGTCTGTCTTTAAAATACACTCCTCAGAGGATTTGTTACAACTCTCCTTTCCTATTCCCAGTGAGACTCTCACACAGCTCCACTATAGTCAAAGGCATGAGGCCATAAACAAGCTCAATGTTTGACTGTGAAAGAGTGACAGCTTTTTTGGTGTGGTTGTATTGTGAATATTTAATTTTAACATTACTAACAGTAAATTCCATATCACTCTGGAATTCAATCTCAGCTGCAGTAGGCCTACATGTGCTTGCATTTTTCAGAGGGCTTTGATATGGAGAAGGCCGTGCTGTTTTGACAGCTTTCAGGCTGTGATGGAGAGGGAAAAAATAGGGGGGAGGGGGAGGGACTGGAGAGGAAAAGGGAGTGGGGGGCAGAGAAGTATTCCTAGGCTGCTCAGTGTCACACTAGGGAGGACTGCAGGGAAAATGAGAGGGAATGGGGGGAGGTTAAAGGGACAGGCTTATCAGTGTGTTTGTGAAGATAGAAGGGATCAGACTGGCTGCATGAACCATAACAGGATGGAGAAGTTATCCAAAATGACTGAGGAGTTCACATATAAAATTTACTGTACCTCCTGTCTCTCTTACACACATGTTGACATTATGTCGGGTAACCTTGCAAAAAGGCTTGGGGTGTATGGATATTTAAACACTCCCCACCAATCCTCCACCAAATCTGCTCCCTAGCATGGTAGTCCAATGGAGGAGGAAGCGGAAAGTAGGGCACGTCTGCAGATTTAATGAGGCAAAAAAAAGTGCTGTATGACAAGCTTATGTTTTCTCCTCTAGCAGAGCTACTCTCTTCAAAGGACAGACTGCATTCTCTTCTGACAAACAGCCACAGAATTCAGCATTTTTTAGGCCCTCTCATATGATTTCTTCTTTCGATTGTAAAACATGAATTTTATTTGGATGCCTATTGGCGGGATGGTAGCCAAATATAATCACGTTTGATCGTTTTTAGAATGTAATCCCATTGAGTAGGCTTACAGTGCATTAAATCTCAAACCTCTTTTCATTTCCAATGTGTATTAGTTTGAGCCACAATGGCAAGGCAAGGCAAGGCAACTTTATATGTATAGCACATTTCATACACAAGGCAGACTCAAAGTGCTTCACATCATAAAACAAAGTGTACCCAAACAATGCAATGTTTGGGTACAATTATTCAGACGTCATTAAATCAAGAATTGTCCTCATATTTGGGATCTTTAGTGAAGAAAAATGCTTAAAAACTTGCACACAAAAAGGAGGAAATCGAACTGCTTCAATTAGCATAAAGTGCAAAAGTAAAATAAAAGTTTAATTCAGTCATTAGGCCTGAGGGCAAACCAGCCTGAGGATCCATGGTATGAGTCCCTACATGGCTTTAAAAAGATGATCTATTTTAATAGAGATGTGCTCAAGCTTATTTCACCTGGGGGAATTCTGGTTGCTAAAAGAGGGGCACACACTCATACCGTCCCTTTGGTAGGACTAAAGAATACACCCACATACAAAAAAGGCAAAAATGTAAATAGCCTGCTTCACAGCAAGTGCACATACTTAAGAAGCAGTTTGCATCAGCCTCAGTGTGTGTGTGAGTCAAGACCATGTATCCAGAAACAGCAGAATATGTGGCTAATTACATCTTGAGGTATGTAATTGTTTCCTCTTAAGACCTTGTTTACCGTTTGCAGCAGATTTTACACCCTTGTCATTGTGTCTATAATTGAGGACAGCGTTGTTTTGAACAAGGTCGCCATTTTTTACCAACCCAGCGAGTGGCAACATGACTTGGGTGTTTGTTCAATAGATGTCAATAAGGCAGAATTTTCCAAAGTGGCTGCCAATTTGTTTGTCTACATTCTCAGTGCAGGTAATCATAGTGTGACATTGTTGGTTTTGGTCAGGGTGACATTGGTTAAAAGAAGTTTACTGACATTAGTTTGAAAATTAGAAACTAAATTTTTTAGTAAAACAATCTCACCCTCTGCCTTAGTCCATCTCATCCTAAATATAGTTGTTTTACTTCTTATTTGAAATGTAACGATGGCCACAACCAGCACTGTTACATAAAAATCCAATTTTTCTTTTGTCATCTGTACACCAAAAAAGACCTTGCCAATACATGTACCCCCCCCCCTCTGAAATGAAATACATCTCATCATATCAACTTTAAAAGTCTGTCAATTTCAACTGGAAGGGTGAGGAAACGTGGGTATGGAGGCAGACGGACAGAATGAAAAGATGGATGCTATTTGGTGTGCGATTGATTGCAGTCTGATTATAGGTTTTCCTAGTGGGATCATTTCAGAATTTCTGAGGCCTGCAGAAATCAAATAGCTAGACCCATATCACCATCGCAGTTAGGGGATGCTCGCAAACATACAGGGGTGTTCTCAAACATCCACAAAGGCTCTCTGAAAATCAACTCTAGACACTCTGACGTGTGTCTTTCCCAGCAGTACATTTTGATGTAATGTAATTCACTGCCTTTTGGCAGTCAAAATGCACTCAACTTTCTCTTGATAAACAAGAATATATATATATGGAATATATATTCCACCCTTGTTTGTGTGTGTGTGTGTGTGTGCTATGACTCCTTTTTTCACAATGTCATTAGTGTAAAAGGTACTATTATTTGTCAAAATAAACACATTTTTGGAAGAGACATGTCTGCTTTAGTATGCTTAATCATCAGAGAAACAATGCAAGTAATGAACGTTTTAAACATGTTTATTCACACATATGTACATTAATTATACACAGCTGCCTTTTCAACAACTCGACAAGGAAACAAAATGTACATTCTGGTGTAATGACAGTTTTTTTATATCTGATTCTTGAGATTAGGGGCAAAAGTACTTTTGAAAAGTGACAAACAAAAAATCAATGCCACATTAATTTGAATTGGATATCTTCATAAACACAGGTCTCATCTATCTACCATGAAAAGGAACAGGTAATTTATTTAACCAATTTTTATCAAAATTGACATTTACTCAGTGAGTAACTTGACATTTGTCAACTCCGTCTGACACATGAAAATATGTTTTTTGTGTGTTTGATCGATTCACCAACACTGTGAAGTCTTTAAGTGTGTAGAAATGGTGTGCCTTAACAAGCTTAAGTGATAAATTGCATTAAAATACACTTTTAATATGATTTTCCATTGTTTTTAAATGAGCCATTTTAAATTACCTTCATTTCGTTGAGTATTTTTTTCATTTTTATATATACAATGAGTGGTTTTGTGCACAAAAGACACTGATGCATGTAGATAAGTTGGTGTTTTAATGTATGAACCCAGTCAATTGCACAACAGAAATATGCATTTTTGTATAAACATGAAAAACCTCCATCTTACGGTGTTGACACACAACTGACGGTGTTGACAAATTAATGGAGAATCAAACTGATTAAGGATATGTAGCATGTTCTGAACATGGCAAAGGGAGAGACTATCAAGGGAAAGGGTATCAAACTTTAAACAAGGAGTACCTGGCCACAGGATCTTTAGGGCACACATGAAAATGTCAAAATCTTCCTGGGGACATTTTGAACGGACCACAGGGGCTACTGCCGGAGTGTGTACATTATGATGAGATTCTTCAGAGATTTCAAATGAGATGGAGTTGTTTTAGAGGCAAATACAGAGACTGCTTGCTGAAAAACATGAATTTACCTCTAAAACGGCTCAGTCTCGTAACGTTACATTTTCATTACATAGCGTGGTGAATGTGCAGGTCACAACTTGTCCACGAAAGCATTTTGGAGTTGTTGGATTGTGTATTTGATGAGTTTGATGAGGGAAACCAGGAAATCCCATTAGCCTCTGTAGCAAAGCTCTGAGCAGCTAAAAATAGTTTACACCGACAAAAAAAGGTAATGAACCTACTGCTGTGAATATAAGGATTATGGCAATGGGTCAATTTGCCAAAATGTGGAACTGTCCCTTTGTTTTGTTAAGATTTTTCTTCTGGCATAGACGCATTTTATTCAGCTGTGGTCAGAGAGGAAACACGGGAGAGAGAGTGGGATGTGACATGCAGCAAAGGACCTCCGGTCAGGATTCGAACCAGGGTCCGTTGCATATATGCGTACATGGCATGTGCTCTAACCACTAGACCACCTGCGTGGCGGTGAACTATCCCTTTAACTGTAGCTGTGGCCTGAGACTCAGTTAAAGGGTTACCGTGGCAACTTGAAGTCCCCACCAGGCTGAGGGAGACAGAAATGTGGAGAAAAAGAGCCATTTTCTGCTTCTGCGCTGGTCTCACATTTGGGCTGTTTCTGACAAAACGATAGGTCTTATCAGAAAAAAAATCCACACCATCATCGCTGTAAGGACTTTGTTTCTGCATACAAATACTGGGCAGACATACTGGGTGGATCCCCAAGAAGACATTATGAATGCTCTAATGAGCGGAGGATGGGGAGGTGAGTCGTGGGCACTGACCTAGAATGGGTGGGAATATTCAAATGTGCCTTATTCCTACATCAGAGTAAGCGCTGAAATTGACAGGCTCATCTGAAAAAAAGGACGGGGTATTTTCAGAAATCCGTTTCTCACTCAAAGAAGCATGTGCGGCCTTATTTCACCAAAGACCCCAAACAACACCCCAAATCCCAGAAAAAGTGGGTTTTCTCATCATATGTCACCTTTAATTCAATCAAAATGTATACTTTATATTATTAGTAGATTATATTATCATGTTATGTAGTTGTTATGCAGTAATTAATAAGGATTTGGGAGCACTTTTCCTCTCCGTCAGCTCACATGTCAACACCGTCAGACGAAATATCTGACGGAGTTGACGTCTGACGGAGTTGAAAAAATGACATGTTTTTTCAAATTACTCATATCTAGTAAATGGTAGCCATTTTGATTTTTCTCAGTTGTCAGCTGTGTTAGGATCTGCGGTGCCTTGTCATTTCCCCTTGTTTCTCCTGTGTTTTCCCCTCCCTTCTTGTTGCATGTTTGTCTCCCTCTGTCTGTCAGTGTCGTCTCAGGCTGGCCAGGGCTGACCTACATTCTGTTCATCAGCCTGACTCATCTCACCTGCTGCTCCACTCACCTGCGGTCCGTCTACTCTAATCACCCGATAGCTGTCTTAAGCCGGTCCTTCCCTTCCAGTCTCCGCCAGTTCGTTGTGAACCCAACCGTGGTAACACACAGGCCTAGTTCGAGAAGACTTTGTGCAATTCTGCTTGTATTTTTTCATATTGTGATTTTTGTCTGAAACCTGCTTTTTTCCCTCTCGGTGCTACAGAACCGCCACACGCACCAGCCCGTCCAGTCCCGCCCAGCCTTGCCTGTTGTCACTTCTATAACCCAGCTCTGGAGTTTCCTCTGAGGACCGTCTGGAACTGCTGCCTTTTTTTAACTCTTTTAGTTGTCATTAAAGACCACCTTTTCTGTGAACTCCTGTCTCAGCGTCTGCATTGTGAGTCCAGTTTTGAAATACTACGCAGCGTAAAAGAACGAACTGGCCGAAGAGATGGACTCCGCAGGCGCTACCCACGAGGAACAGAACCCCATACACTATGCGCTCTCCAGTCAGGGAGCTTTGCTCGGGCAGCATGAGCAACTACTTAAGGCTTTGGTTGAGAGTAACCGCAACATGACACAGCAAGTCTCTGAGTTAGCCAGACAGATTTCTGTATTCACATCTACCTCTTCATCTGCAGCACAAGGTCCACAATTTCCTTCTGGATCAGCTCCACAGCCTCCTACCAGGGACTCCTACACTACAGATCCGGAACCATTTTATGGAGATCTGGATAAATGTCGGGGATTCCTGCTCCAGTGTGACCTTGTCTTCCGGCAGCGTCCTCTCACCTTCACCAATGACCCCTCAAAGGTACATTATATTATGGGCTTACTAAGAGGGAGAGCTCTTGCTTGGGCAGAAGCAGTGAACTCTAACACTGGGGTTAGCTCACTCACCTTTGATGATTTTGAAGCAAGACTCAAGGCGGTTTTCGACCACCCGAATCATGTTGGCAATGCTGCTAGCCGCTTGCTAACTCTCTGTCAGGGGTCCCGCACGGTGGCAGATTACTCTGTTGAGTTCTGGACATTAGCTGCAGATGCTAATTGGAACGAGCCAGCATTGCAGGTGTGTTTGTTAAGGGGCTTAATGAGAGGCTGAAGGATGAACTTGCCTGCCGTGATGATTCTACTGACCTAAACTCTCTTGTTTCCCTTGCCATCCGTCTGGACAATCGCCTCCGAGAGCGTCGCCAGGAGAGGGCAGCCAGCTGCTCTGCCCTCCCCCCTGCACGTACACCCCTCAGACCTGCCAGACCGGCTACCCAGTCAGGTGACTCGGCCCAACCTCTAGCTCTCCCGCCTACTGAGGAGCCCATGCAACTGGGTCGTGCCAATCTCACGCAAGCTGAGCGTCTCCGCAGGATTCAAGCTGGCGTGTGCCTGTACTGTGGTAAGCCCGGTCACTTTCTTGCACACTGTCCGGTTCGACCAAAAGATCTGCCTCATCAGTAGCGGTGGGGGTACTGATGAGCCCAAAACTCTGAACTGTTCCTGCCCCACTGAAGTCCCGGTTACAAGTACAGGCCACTCTCTGCGTGGATGGACTGCTTCTCCCGTTACTCGCCCTCCTTGATTCTGGGGCAGAGGGTAATTTTTTGGACCATCAGCTCGCTGTCCAAGCGGGGGTGGAACTGGAGCTGCTGGAAGACCCTATTACAGCTCTCGCCCTTAATGGTAGTCCCCTGGCTAAGGTAACCCACAAGACATCCCCTGTCACACTCATTCTGTCTGGAAATCACCACGAAACCATCACTTTTCATGTGATCGACGCTCCTGATACCCCCCTGGTTCTGGGTCACCCTTGGTTAGTTCGTCATAATCCCCACATTGACTGGGCTGGTGGAAGAATAATTGGCTGGAGTAACTCCTGTCATTCTGTCTGTTTGCAATCTGCTTTGTCCCCTGTAGATGGCAACAGGAGCCCCTCTGTTGCACCAGAACCACCCGACCTGTCCAACGTCCCTCCTCAGTATCTTGACCTCCGAGAGGTTTTCTGCAAAGACCGGGCCCTGTCCTTGCCACCACACCGCCCCTATGATTGTGCTATTGACCTGCTGCCGGGAGCCCCGCTCCCTTCTGGTAGACTCTACAACCTGTCTCGCCCTGAGAGAGGAGCCATGGAGAAGTACATCTCGGACTCCCTGGCAGCAGGTACAATCCGACCATCGTCATCACCACTAGGGGCGGGGTTTTTCTTTGTAGAAAAGAAAGACAAGACACTAAGGCCATGCATTGATTTCCGTGGTTTGAATAGTATAACTGTTAAGAACAAGTACCCCCTACCCTTAATCAGTTCTGCCTTCGAGCCTCTCCAGGGAGCCACCATCTTTTCCAAGCTCGATTTACGTAATGCCTACCATCTTGTTCGCATCAGGGAAGGGGACGAATGGAAGACAGCCTTCAACACCCCCATTGGCCATTTTGAGTACCTGGTGATGCCCTTTGGTCTCACCAATGCCCCAGCTGTGTTTCAGGCCCTAGTGAACGACGTTCTTAGAGACTGCCTTAACCGCTTCATCTTTGTGTACCTGGATGACATTTTGTTTTTATCCAGATCCCTTGAAGATCACATCACTCATGTCCGGTTGGTGCTCACTCGACTTCTGGAAAATAGACTCTATGTGAAGGCTGAGAAATGTGATTTTCATGTTGATACTGTGAGTTTCCTTGGCTATGTCATTCAGAGTGGCCAAGTCAAGGCTGACCCCGAGAAGATCCGTGCGGTGGAGGAGTGGCCCAGGCCCACCAGTCGGAAGGAACTACAGCGCTTCCTAGGGTTTGCCCATTTCTACCGACGCTTCATCCGGGACTACAGTAAGGTTGCTTCACCCCTCACGAAACTCACCTCGGTCAAGATTCCATTCTGTTGGTCCTCTGATGCTGAAAGGGCATTTTCAGTACTAAAATCTCTGTTCACCTCTGCTCCTGTCCTGATCCAACCTGATCCCAGCAGGCAGTTTATAGTTGAAGTGGACGCTTCTGACTCTGGGGTTGGGGCAGTTCTGTCACAGATTTCTGGGCCAGCTAACAAGCTTCATCCCTGTGCTTTTTTTTCCCGCCGTCTCTCGTCCGCAGAAAGCAATTATGACGTTGGAAACCGCGAGTTGTTGGCTGTCAAGCTTGCTCTGGAGGAGTGGAGACATTGGCTGGAGGGGTCTGAGAAACCATTCGTCGTTTGGACTGATCACAAGAATCTGGCCTACCTCCAGTCCGCCAGGAGGCTCAACTCTCGGCAGGCGAGATGGGCGCTATTCTTCAGCAGGTTCAATTTCATTCTGACCTATCGTCCTGGATCCCGGAACATAAAGCCTGATGCCCTGTCCCGCCAGTTCTCCTCCGAGGAACCTAACTCCGCCTTGGACACCATCTTGCCCCCAGAACAGGTCGTCGGCATGCTTACCTGGGAGATCAAGGAGACGGTTAGAGAGGCACAGCAACATCAACCTGATCCAGGTAATGGCCCTGCTAACTGTCTTTTTGTCCCCAACAATGTACGCTCCCAGGTACTGCAGTGGGTTCACACCTCTCGTTTTGTTTGCCATCCTGGGGCCAACCGCACCACCTCCCTCCTCAAGAGGCATTTCTGGTGGCCCACCATGGAGAACGACACAAAGCAATTTGTGGCAGCGTGTTCTGTGTGTGCTAGGGGCAAGGCATCCCACCGTCCACCAGCTGGCTTACTCCGCCCATTACCTGTCCCTGGTAGGCCCTGGACACACATAGCCTTGGATTTCGTCACCGGCCTTCCCGTCTCTAAAGGTAACACAGTCATACTCACCATCGTCGACAGATTCTCGAAGGCAGCCCATTTTGTTGCACTCCCTAAACTGCCGTCTGCTTTTGAAACTGCTGAGCTCCTAATTACTCATGTAATCAGGACTCATGGAATACCCTCCGACATAGTCTCGGACCGCGGCCCACAGTTTATCTCCCAAGTTTGGCGTGCATTCTGCAAGGCCTTGGGGGCATCTGTCAGTATGTCCTCAGGTTTCCACCCCCAGACCAACGGCCAGGCAGAAAGGACCAACCAGGACCTTGAGACCACCCTGCGCTGTGTGGCAGCTGCAAACCCCAACAGCTGGAGCACTCATCTGGCCTGGGTTGAGTATTCTCATAATTCTTTAACCTGTTCTGCCACGGGGTTATCCCCCTTTGAAGCCTCTGTGGGCTATCAGCCCCCACTTTTCCCTGAGCAGGAGGTTGAGCTGGCAGTACCTTCGGTACAACATCACATTCGGAGGTGCAGAGAGATCTGGAGGAAGACCCGGGCAGCACTGCTTCAGACGAAGGAAAGAAACCAACGCTCTGCCAATCGACACAGAAATCCTGCCCCGCAATACCAACCTGGTCAGTCGGTTTGGTTATCTTCCCAAAATATTCCTCTGCGCACTGAGTCCAGGAAGCTCTCACCTCGCTACATTGGCCCCTTTGTCATTGAGAAGGTCATAAACCCCACTGCTGTTAGACTAAGACTCCCCAGAAGCATGAAGATCCATCCAGCCTTCCATGTCTCTCAGCTCAAGCCTGTTCTCACCAGTACGCTGTGCCCTCCTCCTGACCCCCCGCCACCCGCCCGGCTCATCGATGACCAGCCTGCCTACACGGTTCACCGCCTGCTGGATGTGCGGCGTCGGGGTAGGGGGCTCCAGTATCTCATTGACTGGGAGGGTCATGGGCCTGAGGAGCGCTCCTGGGTGCCACGCTCATATATCCTGGACCCAGACCTAGTCCGGGACTTTCACCGTGCAAATCCTGGCAAGCCTGGTGGGTCGCCTGGAGGCTCCCATTGAGGGGGGGGTACTGTTAGGATCTGCGGTGCCTTGTAATTTCCCCTTGTTTCTCCTGTGTTTTCCCCTCCCTTCTTGTTGCATGTTTGTCTCCCTCTGTCTGTCAGTGTCGTCTCAGGCTGGCCAGGGCTGACCTACATTCTGTTCATCAGCCTGACTCATCTCACCTGCTGCTCCACTCACCTGCGGTCCGTCTACTCTAATCACCCGATAGCTGTCTTAAGCCGGTCCTTCCCTTCCAGTCTCCGCCAGTTCGTTGTGAACCCAACCGTGGTAACACACAGGCCTAGTTCGAGAAGACTTTGTGCAATTCTGCTTGTATTTTTTCATATTGTGATTTTTGTCTGAAACCTGCTTTTTTCCCTCTCGGTGCTACAGAACCGCCACACGCACCAGCCCGTCCAGTCCCGCCCAGCCTTGCCTGTTGTCACTTCTATAACCCAGCTCTGGAGTTTCCTCTGAGGACCGTCTGGAACTGCTGCCTTTTTTTAACTCTTTTAGTTGTCATTAAAGACCACCTTTTCTGTGAACTCCTGTCTCAGCGTCTGCATTGTGAGTCCAGTTTTGAAATACTACGCAGCGTAACAAGCTGCCACTAAACTAAACATAAATACCAACTTTTATTTCAAAATTATTGATTGAAATCACCCCTAATTTGAAGACAGTGTTGACACACACTAGCTGTGACCACAGAGATTTCAACTTGTTTGCTGAATATTTTTAAAAATGTAAAACTTACGAGACCATGTGTTGGACTGCTGCATCCATCAGCAGGAAGGAGTCAAAGGGGGTCCTCAGGGTTAAGGCTGACCAAAATATGCCTGATTTATTTAGAATTTGAAAAATATCTTACGGAGTTGACTTGAATTAAGGACAAACTTTGAGAGGCTGTGGTAAATGTATAAAATAATGGAATGTCCACTTTAAATGTTTTGTGGTATTTTATTAAGCCATACAATTAACCTCATATTAATATTTGGACATTTTGGGGTTTTTAAAACACTTATTTTCGGCAGTTTGATACTGTGACCTCTACGGAGGACGAGTTCATTTGCATGGGCTTTCATAGTACAGTGCCGGTATTTTATCAAATTACTATGAAATAATATAAATATATACAAAACTAAGGGTGTACACATACAAAAGTTTTTCATATCCAACTTTTAAAGCCTTTTTTAAATGAATAATTTATTGTTTTTTAAGACAAATTGCAACATTTTGATGTGGGACATGTTTTGTCCCTTATCTCAAGAATCAGTATATATAATTGAACAGAAGCTGATCTTTAGCAGTTGTGAGATCGTTGTTGTTGTTACCTGTAAAGATAAAAATTGGTGTATCATGAATTTTATTTTTATTTGTTGAACTGTAATATTATTGATACCAGGTAGTCTGCGCTAGGTAATGTTAGTGCTAGCAGGCTAGTTTTAACAGCTTCAATTCAGTGTTAAGAATCAAACCGTGTTAGATAATTACCTTTCTTCTTGAACGTGATCTCCGTCTACAGCGTTCAAGACGGGCGTCACAAATTGTTGTTTCCGTCTTGTGTTGATGCCGATGTAAGCTCACAAAGCCAGGAGCCATGAAGTCCTCCATTGTTGTTATGCTTGAAGTTAGTGCTAGCGGGGAAACCTCATACGTATGCAGACATATACAGTATAGTGACGTAATTGCTGGCTCCCAGGTTCTCAGAAGGTTCGCAAGTTAAACCAACTGCAAAACCAGCACCGGCCTGGTTCTTGAATTAGGTTTGCGTTTGTGGAAAAGGGGTAAGAGTGAAGGCAGAGCCGGGAAGCCGTAACAGTTAGTTATGTGCACGACCCGCCACGTTATGATGCTATGATGCTGTGATGCTATGATGTTTTGATGCACAGCAACTTTGCATGCACTTGAAGAATCGTGTAAAAGACGGAAAAAAACTCAACTCTCAGTTCACCTGCCATTGTTTTGTTTTTTTGGTATGCTATGCGTAATCGTATTTCCTATGCTTACTTAATACATCACACTACAGTGTGTTGGCAGTAATGTTAACAGTAGTGGTAGTAGTAATATTAATAGTAGTAGTAGTGCATCTCTACTGTTACTTCCTCGACTCCTCCTGGGATTACTCCCGGGAGTCTGGCTGTGCTTTCTTGTGCAGCAGAGTCCTCTGAGGTCTTGACCGACGTAGACTGCTAACTGGCCTGATGTTGGAAACAACATAACTCCACCTGCCTGCTGTGTGGCTGCTCAAACACTACTGCTTTTTAGTCTATGGGAATATGGTTGGGATGGATCCTTCTTGGGGTGGCTGTGCCTGCCGCCATGAACTACTACTGTTGATACTACTGCTACTGTTAATACTATTACTGTGGTGGAAATCAGTTTATGATCACCTGATGAGAAATAAGAATACAACTCCTAACAGCGCTTTTAGTAATTTATTCTGTAAAGAGTCCAAAACAGGCTAGCAGTCGCTACAGACAGACTGTAAACAGACAAAGTCTAATAAGTCAAAGCCCTCGCAAACAGGGTGTCCAAGCGGACCGCATCACCGACATACAGCTTCAGAGCAAACTATCTGGCCAGATAGGGGCAGACTCCTTAAGAGTCTGACCAATTCTTCAGTCTTGAGAAGGGCTTTTTATACAGTTGTTTGTGATGTGTCATCAGAAAGCATTGTTCCGTTGTTTGTGTAGACGGAGAACTTTGTCCAGAATGTGGTGTTTGAACCAGTCATCAGTGTCCATAGATCCATATTGACTTGCCAGCTGTGCTGGTGTCACAAGATGCATTTCACAACTCATGTAACACATGACATGACATAAGTGCAGAATACAGATTACCTCATGACACTTGGAATAGTATGAGTTAAAACTACTCAAACTACTAATTATACTATAATGAACTACTAAATGAAAAATTCCCATCACATTTCTCCCTTTTTGTCATTCTCTGACAAACACAAAAGTCAGTCGAACAGCTAAGCATACAACTTCATTTAGTACACAAAGACTTTAAGAGCGAGACATCAATGATGTAAATTCACAGTGATTTAAAACATCACATCATAACAACTCTAGGTCCTTGAGAGCTTTTGCTGTCCTTCTAACTAGAAGACACATGATTTCATTCCTTACAAACAATCCTCATCACTATCTTTGTCATCCTTAGCTTTGTTTGCAGAAGTCTTCTCATCCTCTACATTGATCTTCTCCTTTTCTGTGGGCTCCTTCAGTGAAGACTCTCCATCCTCTGAACTCTCATTGATAAAAGAATGTCCGCCAGATCCGGATGGACGGTTGTAGTGTGAGAAGATGATGGAGCTCGGTTTGTGCTTCACCATGCGTAGGAGATCCAGGACTTTCGGCCTGAAATCAAGAACAGTTGCGAGGATAGTGAGTAGAGGACTGGAGTCCAGATTGAGAGTAGGGCACAGACCCTTTGCTTCATGAACCTGTGGACTTGGGTCCACGGGTGCTCTGCTGAGAATGAGTGTCCAGGCTCCTGAAAGCACACAGCTTCCCGCTTGTGAACGTCTTCATCCAGTGAGCTTCAGGGAGACAATGATTCCCTCTGTCTGGTCTTTGGAGAACTCGCTCATTCAGGGCTTGTTGTAACGTGGAAAAGCATCCTAGGGTGCAGGGTGTGTCGGAGGGGGAGGAGTTTTCACTCAGAGCCCCCTCTATGTCTAGATTAAGGTGGTCCAGTTTCCTTATCAGCTGGTTCATTGACTCCGACCATGAAGACTTGACCTGCGGAGACTCCTTCTTACTGCTGGTCTCCTCCTCCATGTCATAACCATACCTCCTGGTCGTGCGATTTATTTCTGTACTCACAGTATCTCTCCTCCTCTGTTTGTCTTTGCCTGTGTTCCTTTGTCTGCCATTGACAAGATATTCTCCACTCTGAGGCAGCTCTGGGAACACATCAAATCAAATCAAATCAATTTATTTGTAAAGCACATTTAAAAACAACCAAGGTTGACCAAAGTGCTGTACAGTTCAGTGAACAAAAATATTACAAACAAAAACAAAAAAAACAAAAATGACACACACATTGAGACCACACTTAAGACCATCAGGGACATTTAAAGGCCTGGGCAAACAAAAAGGTTTTTAGATTTGCCTTAAAGGCAGCTGCAGAGGAGGAGCACCTAATTGGAGTGGGTAGGCTGTTCCATAGTCTTGGGGCTGCAACGGCAAAGGCACGATCGCCCTTTCCTCGTAGCCTAGACCGGGGAACGGTCAGGAGCTGTAGATTCGAGGATATAAGAATCCTTGGGTTGGAAAGGGGGGAGAGTAGGTCACAAATGTATTGGGGGGCCAGGCCATGTAGTGCTTGAAAAACAAATAAAAGAACTTTAAACTCTGTCCTGTACTTGATGGGGAGCCAATGAAGGGATGCTAGTATGGGTGTTATGTGTTCTTGCCTCCTAGTTCCTGTTATCAATCTGGCAGCAGAATTCTGAACCAACTGTAAGCGGGATAGTGATGACTGGCTAATACCTAAATAAAGTGAGTTGCAATAGTCCAGCCTAGAGGTAATCAGGGCGTTGGTAACTGTATTAAGGTCAGAGAGGGAGAGAATTGATTTCAGTTTTGCAATGTTTCGTAGTTGGAAAAAACAACTTTTCACCACAGATTTTATTTGTTTGTCAAATTTTAAATTTTGATCGAAGATCACCCCAAGATTTCTGGCATGGGTATGAAGATTGGGCGCCAGGGGACCTAAGTGATTTATTATACCTATGGAGGAGTTTGGGGGGCCAAAGAAGACCACTTCTGTCTTCCCATCATTTAGTTGGAGATAGTTATTTGCCAACCATAGTTTGACGTCTTGGAGGCAGTCAAGAATGGACTCCAAGGTGGAGTTGTTGCTATGACCAGGTTCGAGAGGGAGATATAACTGTGTATCATCGGCGTAGCAATGATATGCGATATTGTGCTTTTGGAGAATGGAGCCTAAAGGGAGCAGGTATAGGGCGAATAGGATGGGGCCTAGAATGGAACCCTGGGGTACACCGCATGTGATTGGAGCAGATGAAGAGTAAAGATTACCGATGTTAACAGAGAAGGATCTGTTAGAGAGGTAGGAGGCAAACCACTGGAGAGCGCTGCCTTGGATACCAACCTGGTGCTCAAGCCGGTTCAGCAAGAGGGAGTGGTCAACAGTGTCGAAGGCAGAATTGAGATCTAAGAGTATTAATAAGGCGGGTTTACCAGAGTCGAGGGAGAGCAGTAGGTCGTTTGTGACTTTCAGCAGTGCTGACTCTGTACTATGCCGTGCCCTGAAACCTGACTGAAATTTGTCCATGATGTTGTTTTTATCTAAGAAGGACAGAAGCTGGGAGTAAACAATTTTTTCCATGACCTTGGATAGAAACGGGAGTTTTGAGATTGGTCGAAAATGATTTAGAACAGCAGGATCTAGGTTTGGTTTTTTGATAATTGGCTGAACAACTGCGTGTTTGAAACATGATGGAACAGAACCATTAGCCAGGCTACTATTGAGGAGGAGTGACACTGTGGGACCTAGAGTGTTAAAAGCTTCCCTCAGCAGTTGGGTGGGAACAATGTCTGTGGTACAGGTAGTCGGCCTAGTATGGGAGACAGTGTCGACAATCTGAGTGAGGGACACAGGCTCAAACCTGGTGAGAACAGCAGGGCAAGGCAGGAAGGAGGAAGGGTCAAAAGTTGAAGGTGAGATTGCAGATCGGATGTTCTCAATTTTATTTATGAAAAAATGTAGAAAGTCTTCACAACTAACAGTGGAAGGGGCAGGGCAGGGGCTAGCAGTAGGATTTAGAATAGTGTTAATTGCTTTGAATAATGATTTTGAGGAGTGGGAGTTTCTGGAGA
Organism: Eutrigla gurnardus; assembly: GCF_963514095.1. NCBI lineage: Eukaryota > Metazoa > Chordata > Actinopteri > Perciformes > Triglidae > Eutrigla > Eutrigla gurnardus. The sequence goes on along the minus strand of NC_139921.1, from coordinate 12,830,414 downwards.
TGATGTTGGCAAAGTATGTAGCCCTTGCTGCCTTAACAGCTTGCTGGTATGTGTCAAGACAGCCCCTCATGATGTCATACAAGACTTGTAACCTGTCACTTTTCCACCTTCTTTCGGCTTTCCTACAAGACTGTCTCAGTGCGTGGGTGTTGGCATTAAGCCAGGGCTGGGTTTTAGTTTTAGGTTTGCTAGGCTTGAGGGGGGCAACAGAGTCTAGAATAAGATCATCATCGTCGTCACCATCTTCGTGGATGATTTTGTTGTTGTGGAGGACTTTTCCAAAGGCTGTAATTCACAGATGAGGAAAAGTGCCATTACTAGTTAGTGATAGTAACACACATGCTTCTTCTCTCAAACTCCAACCATGCAACCTGAAAGGGTGCCATGGCTTCATTGTTGGACAGAGAACGTCTCCTACATCACCACAACTGTCACACCTTCTTGACGTGTATTGAAGCTCGGAGTGCGGGCAGAACCCAATCTGCACTCCTCCTCTCGCCCCGGGGTGTTAGGTTGTGGTGATGCGATTGACTACTCACAGTCGGTGGTGACACAGCTGTCACTTGTTGGAGCTTGGCATGCTACTGGTGGAGGAAGGTGTTATTTCATCCTTGCCTCTTAGTCGAACCAGTGAGAGGATCTTCTCCCTCCGGACTTGGAATGTGTTTGCATTGAATGCACTGCTGTCTTTGTGGTCAGGAGAACTTGGAAGGGATCCGTGTAGTGTCTTTGCTTCCAGGGTTTTCCTGTGATTTTTGATGATCACCCAGTCTTCAGGTGATGACTGGGTGCATTCGCACTAGGTGGTGATGGAAGTGCAGCTTTCACCTGTGCATGAAGGCCATTTCCATCAACGTTGTATGATATCCAAGCCATCTTTGAGCAGATTGATGAGATGTTTTCTCCATCCATCCATCCATCTACCGCTTATCCTGTATTCAGGATCCAGCCGGGCTGGAGCCGATCCAGGCTGTCATTGGGCGAAGGGTACACCCTGGACAGGACGCCAGTCTATCACAGGGCCAACATGTAGAGACACACAACCATTCACACTCACATTCATACCTACGTGCAATTTAGAGTCACCAATTTACCTATCCCCATCCTGCATGCCTTTGGACTGTGGTAGGAAGCTGAGCATGCAAAATATGGGAAACAGCAAGTGTTACATCTGAGTAGGGTTTGGTGTACGTGGCTAAACCCATTTAATTGATGCAAACGGTTGAACCGCATTTGTCCTTATAACACGTTCTGCAAAATTAAAAACATCAGAAACCTATGCCGACGGCATCACATTTCAGTTGAGGTGGGAGGGGGAGATGCGTGCGCCATACCTTGTGTTTATTTACGTCAACATTTTGAAGATGCGTCACTAGACAAGCTGAGTTTAGCTGAGAACGTCGATCCGAGCAGATAAAAAGCCGGTAGTTGCTCGTACAAGGCCGTCGTTGTACACAGCAACACGTATATGATGCACGGCAAATTTAAGCTAATCGTAGTTCCGTCGCTCATTGAATACATCACACGGCCTGCGGTGCCGTGTCCGTCTTTCTCTTTTTACAAGAGGGGAGGAGTCACTGACACAGCAGAACATTCATCTGTCCAATAGAAATGCTCCAAACAACTTTTCTGGTTCTTTCTGTACTTCATACATATACTTATACTTTCTCAAAATCTCTGTCTATCCCTACGTTTACGTGCGAGGTGCAGTGTAATGACTGCTCCTGCATGTAATCTCCTGCTACATTACTATGTATCACATGCTTTCTCTTTCTGTCTCTTTTCTCTTCTCTGACTCTCATTTCCACATCCCAAATGCCCCCCAGTCTGCTCTGAATGGCACAATCTTTCTCTGCTTTCTCTTGGACAGAGCTGTGTATTGAGCTGCACAAGTTATCTCCATTTTCCTCAGTTGAACCTTCAACTGTCTTAATTGATTATTACTTACACCGCAAAGCAAAGTTATTTATAAATGGTACGATCGCAGCATATTTTCACTCTCCTTTCTGTGCAGTTGGCACAAAATTGATGTAATGTAACAGTACTTCTGTTCTATCAACTGAGTGAACGATAAGTCTAGTCTAGACAGGCCAAAAGTCGGGGCCTGAGATAAAGAAGTCAAAGTTTAAGTCGTCAAAACTTTTAAGCTTCGAGAGTCCAAGTCAGTTTGTCATGCGCGCTAAGAGTTTTACCTCTTTCTAAGTCATTTTCTACAGTAAGACGTCATCAATTGTTTTCAGCATGGATTGAATTGCTGCAATACATTTGGGAGAGAGGGATTTGCCCCTCTTGAACTCCCAAATAGATTACTTCTTTTTACAATTTGGAGTTTTTTCCAGGCTAGCCTTGTGTCTAAAATTTTAAGTAGCGCTACTGTGTCAATTTGTTTTTTGTCACAAATCTTTTAACCAGGAAAATAGGTGTGCACACACATAGAACAATAATGCCTAATTTTAATAAAGATTCCAATATCATTTTTATACCATCGATGGCTTCTTGTTTGAGTGGGTATTGTTTAAGGCACGGCCTATAATAAAATTTGGGTGAAGGAGGAACCTGGGACAGCGCAGGGTTTTCCATCCACTGGTATCAGTGAATACAAATCCGTGCTGTTCATGTGCCTCCAAGAGCTCTGCTGTTCTTTACAGTACTGTTCTCATTCCTGCGGTTTTCAACACTTTACCGCTAGCGCTATATTCCCCCCTGGGATCCCTTGCTGCAACCGGTCTGAAATCTATAAGGCCAAGACAACGCTGCAACCACGGCTCCCCGTTTCATTCTTCGCGCTTGTCTACCCTTACAATAACGGTTGCCCATCCCTAGTTATCTGTCTCATTATTACCCGCTGTGCACGTCAATGAATTACCAGGATTCACCGGCGTATACTAACAAATAAATACAGGTTTAACTATGACACGTCTGTCAACAACTCTCAGTGGTTGTGAGAAATACGTATTCAACATTCTTTCGCTCTGACTCTGTAAAAAAATTTCTCACCGCGTTTTCTGTTGTCCTCTCAACTGGATTGGATCGGCAATCGGGGCTCCGCTGGAGGGCAGCTTCTCACCCCTTGGGGAGGAATATGGCCTCCTGTCCATCCGACGGAGTCCAGATCACACGTCCAATCCCATCCTCGTCGCCAAGTTTGTGGTGGAAATCAGTTTATGATCAACTGATGAGAAATAAGAATACAACTCCTAACAGCGCTTTTAGTAATTTATTCTATAAAGAGTCCAAAACAGGCTAGCAGTCGCTACAGACAGACTGTAAACAGACAAAGTCTAATAAGTCAAAGCCCTCGCAAACAGGGTGTCCAAGCGACTCCTTAAGAGTCTGACCAATTCTTCAATGTTTTGAGAAGGGCTTTTTATACAGTTGTTTGTGATGTGTCATCAGAAAGCATTGTTCCGTTGTTTGTGTAGACGGAGAACTTTGTCCAGAATGTGGTGTTTGAACCACTCATCAGTGTCCATAGATCCATATTGACTTGCCAGCTGTGCTGGTGTCACAAGATGCCTTTCACAACTCATGTAACACATGACATGACATAAGTGCAGAATACAGGTTACCTCATGACACTTGGAATAGTATGAGTTAAAACTACTCAAACTACTAATTATACTATAATGAACTACTAAATGAAAAATTCCCATCACAATTACTACTGTTAATACTACTACTACTATATACTACTACTGTACTACTACCAACACCAAATGCAGATGGAACCCAAGGGCCTGGTTTGCTCGAGATTTTTGCCTTGGCACAGTCGCTGTAATGCTTGCATCTGGGTGATGTATTGATGCTGAAAATCATGAGCATATTCTAATCCTGCTCAATGTGTAAAGTGTCCTGAGATAACTTCTGTTGTGGTATGACACTACTAATAAAATGTAATCTAATTAAAAGTAGGAACAGTGTCTGCCTCCTGAAAAAAAACTGGCACATGATTCCCAGTGTTGGCCAAGTTACTTCAAAAGCGTAATGCATTATTTATTACTTGTTACTGTCATTTCAAAGTAATTAGTTACATTACAATATTACTGTCTTTGAATTGTAAGGCATTACACTACTTTTACATTACTTTTGCATTACTTTTCGCCAAAATAAAAGGAAATATGGATTTTTTGTTCTCAATAGATCTTCTTGTGTTCAATGCAGCTCATTACACAGCAGGATGTGATGTTTTTTCGCTTCAAAATAAAAGAACGAAAAACGGAAAATGACTCGTATCCCGTTATTCGTTTTTTAAAACGAAAAACGAGAAACGGAAAACGACTGGTTTACTGATATTAGATATTGTGTACATGAATGAGATTCGGGGATGAAATAACAGTGCCATTTTTCATTCCAGATTGTCCGTACATCTTTTTTAATGACCTTGAAGGCGCTGTGTTATGTTGCGAAATTACCTGAAAGCCTACCTGAGACATTTAGCTCTAAATCACTGTTCATTAACGCTCTGACAGCGTCTGACGCTCGCGTTTTGAAGTAAACCTACTGTTTTAAACTCGCACCAAAAGCGTTATGACGCTGACATAAAAGCGGTTCAAAACCGACGAGGAGAATCGCCTCTTCGCCGCCACCGACGAGGAGAATCGCCTCTTCGCCGCCACCCTCAGCTGTTGATCCTCGGTGTGACGGCCGGGGTCGGCTGCGCTCTGACCGACCGGGAGCCGCTCCGTGAGTCGGTGTCCAGCTCATGGAGCCTGCTAACCACAGCGATTAATTAACATAGTGTAGAGTTACACGGACCGGCTTTCACACTTTTCCAAAAGTGGAGCGTATGCCCATCTCGCGATCGTGAATGTAGAGTCAATTGATTTCGGGTTTAAAATGCATTGTAACGCGCGTTACTGAGATTTGTACCGAGTAAAATATTACCAGTTTTTCTTTTGTAATGCCTTACATTACCGCGTTACAGCAAAACGTAATGCATTACAGTAATGCATTACTTTTGTAACGCGTTACTCCCAACACTGATGATTCCACAGAAGAGGCGCTTGATGGCTGAAAGCACTGGCATCCACTCTAATTTTGGAGTATACGAATGACAAGTAACACTACATTCTGAAAATGCAGTGCTCTGGTAGGAAAGTAGGGGTGAATGAGCTCTTTAAGATATGATGGTGCCTGACCATTAAGAGCTTTGCAGATGAGGAGAAGGATTTTTTTTATCTATTCTGTTTTTTACTGGGAGCCAGTGCAGAGAAGCTAATACAGGAGGAAGGTCATCCCTTTTTGTAGTGTTGGGGTAGTAGCAGGAGCAGAGTTGGTTATCAACAGCTAATTATTAATGTCAATATGATTATCGATGGGGCTGCACGGTGGTGTAGTGGGTAGCACTCTCGCCTCACAGCAAGAGGGTCCTGGGTTCGATTCCTGGGTCGGCCCGGGTTCCTTCCGTGTGGAGTTTGCATGTTCTCCCCGTGTAAGCGTGGGTTCTCTCGGGTTCTCCGGCTTCCTCCCACAGTCCAGAGACATGCATGGGGATAGGTTAATTGATGACTCTAAATTGCCCGTAGGTGTGAATGTGAGTGTGAATGGTCGTTTGTCTCTACATGTCGGCCCTGTGATAGACTGGCGTCCTGTCCAGGGTGTACCCTGCCTTCGCCCAATGATAGCTGGGATCGGCTCCAGCCCCCCCGTGACCCTGAATACAGGATAAGCAGTAGACGATGGATGAATGGATGGATGATTATCAATATTAATAATTATATATAATAATTAATATATTATCATGATATAATCATGATAAACGGGGCACCACCCTGGGATCAGGGAAAAGATAACCAAAAACTGTATTCAGTCTCAATATAAAGGTTTTATACTCACATGACAATCATCGTGATCATTTGCATAAAAGTATAAAAACAATCGAACAATTAAAAAGGCGTGAAATTCGAGCACTAGCCTTCACAACCTGCTGTTTTCCAGTGACATATACACAACAAGCACAAGAGACCGCTAGTTATAATATAATAAGATTTATTAAAATCAGTAATAATGATCACAATCAATAACACTGCAAATAACAAAGCCTTATTACCTAACTACCTAACACACAAAGCTAAGCTAAACAAAGGAAGAGACACACGTGGAGTGTGTGTGTGTGTGCGTGTGTGTGTGTGTGTGTGTGTGTGTGTGGAGAGAGAGAGAGAGAGAGAGAGAGAGAGAGAGAGAGAGAGAGATGGCCGGGCGCGACCACCAGATGGAGCTATTCCTCACAGCGTTCAGGGGCGGAGCCACTGACGTCAGATGGAGTAGCGAGAGAGGGAGAGAGAGAGAGAGGGAGAGATGGCCGGGTGCAGCCACCAGATGGAGCTATTCCTCACAGCGTTCAGGGGCGGAGCCACTGACGTCAGATAGAATCGCGAGAGAGGGAGAGAGAGCGAGAGATGGCCGGGTACAGCCACCAGATGGAGCTATGTCCTTTAGCGTCCGGATACGGAAACAGCTGGCGTAGGATACGTGTGGGGGCGGTGTATGTGTGTGCACATGTGTGTTAGCCAGAACAAAGCGAGAGAGAATGCGCGCGTAATACACAAAGGATCTGTAAGCTATTACCATCACACGGGAGCCCGTGAATGAACTGGCGTTCGTTCGGCGGGACCCCGGTCTTTTAACTGATGGTAGATCACTTACTGAGGTTGGACACGCATTGTTACCGAAATGAAACCCAGCGGCGTGGGTGTACAAAATCAGCATTCAAATACAACAACACAGAAAACAACGGACTCAGCGATCCGTGATCAAAACTTAAAACACGTTAACAAGAATTACAAGCATATCCTACACTATCAAACTTATGTCTCTGCCCAGACTGATAGCTTCTTACTGGTGTCGTTGCGTAGGCTGCGAGTCCGTCCCGGCGATGGCGGGCGGCGGCGATAGTTGGTGAGTCTCCGGCTTCAGCGGGGGACGTGATGAGTCGCCTAAGTCCAGACGAGAGTGGGGCGTTTTCCTCTCGTTGATCAAGGTCGAATAAAGAAACCGTTTGTGTTTCTTCCTTCCGCGGGCAACAATATAATCGTGGCTTGGCGATTTGGTCAGCTGACTCCAGACAGGAGCTGGTAGCTGGAATGCAGGAACCGATTTTGTTCCTCTTCTGCAGGCGAACACAGAGAATCGTGCGGTTGTGGCAATCTCTCAGGATCCAAAAACGAGTAAAAGAAAAAGAGGGCGAGTCGCGGAAAACGGGGAAAAACAGTCTGTCGCTCGTCCAGCGAGATCGGGGAGAAGACTGTGGCCTAGGACAAAGGAAACGCTGCAGACGTTATAAGTGGGCCTCCTGTTGCAGCGGTGTGCTGCGGTGGAGGAGTCGCCCCCTGTTGCAACGTGGTGTTGCGATGGAAGAGGCGAGTTCTTAAGGCGGCGCCGGTTTATATAGCTCACGGCTGCTCCCGGGGACCCCCTGGGGTACCTGTGGTTGTCAGCCAATAGGGCACCAGTTGTGTGACGTTGCACTTCGCACCTCGGTGAGAAGTGAAACTAAAATGGAGGTTGTAGTTTTTTATCTCCTTTGTTCCTTTGTTCTGACCGCATGTGGAGGCTTTTGTAGGCCGCATTGTGTAGTCCTAATGGTGAGGTCCCAGCAGTAGTTTTAGTCAGAACATGTGCATCCTGGACGAACTGGAGATAATAAGGAATTGCAATAATTCAACCTTAAGGTAACAAATGTATGGACTAGTTTTTCTGTATCTCTTTGAGATAGGATGGGCCTGATTTTAGCACTGTTACACAGGTGAAAGAAGGTTGTCCTTGTAGTTTGTTTAATGTGTGAAGGACAGATCCTGATCAAAGATAATTCTGAGGTTTCTTGCGGTAGTGTTTGAGGTGATTGACAATCCAGTCAATGGAAGCTATATCTTTAGACAATCATTTTCGGAAGAACAAACAAGTACAATAACTTTACGTCTTATCTGAATTATCCAGAAATTGCAGGTCAGCAGGTTTTTATATTGTCAATACATGCTTGGAGTTTAACTAATATAAATGAGTATCATCTGCAAAACAATGAATTCCTGCGGTGCGATTGTGGCATATTGAGGGTCTTCTTTCCTGGATTACAGTGGGATCCCTGTTCAAAAATGCCTTGTGTGTATGTGTGTGTGTGTGAAAGAGAGAGTACAGTCAAGCAAAATGGGCCTCATGGATGGGGTGGGGGGGGAAATGGTGGAAGTTCTCCCATTTCCATGCCATCGTATCCCAAGGCACTCCTCTAAAGTTACTCAGTGTCTGTAGCTGCAGCCGGTGAGTCTCACATCACCACATTCATTAAAGCACCACTGTAACCAGATAAATTTGAGTGGACCCACATCACCAGCATATTTTGTTGTATGGCGGTCATTTAGCCAAGCACAATGTTCCTCTCACCTCTCCTCCTTCAGCACTTTATACCAGCTCTATCTTCTCGTCAGAAACCACAGTACAGGCCGCTTTACTTCAGGTCCAGTGTGGTTAATGAGAGATGTGAGGTGCCAACAAGGTAAATCACTTAGCACTAGCTTGAGAGCTGGCACAGTGACAACAATGTAGGCCTGGGTATGTGCTTCAAGAGAAATTCACTAAAAAAGCCTGTAGTTACACTCATGTTCAAAAGCACAGGCATCTCCAAAAACAGATTGAAATACAGTATGTAAAGACCTTTCAGTGTGTGGTGTGCCCTTGCTTTTATATCTGTGATTAAAAAAGGGCCACACAGGAATGAGTACACTGAGTAATGCTGGCATGTATTGATTTTCTGTCTCTGCTCAACCCCCCCCCCCCCCCCCCCCCATTCAGGAAGCCTTGTCTGACTCTGTACGAACCCCTGTTTGTGAGGCGTTACTGGAGGCCGGAGCTGCCCAGCTTCTCCACCCCACACCAGGGGACGGGTGGGTACTGGTGGAGTCCCCAGAGGTATCAGGAGGTGGGGTCTACATGGAGGGACACACGCCGGCACCAAGTGGTTTTCCCTGGCAACACTGGCTTCTCTGATGTGCCCTCAAGTCTGAATGCAGGCTACTGCCACATCCACCCCACATTGGTGTAAGTAGACCGCTGAGACCCCAGGCTTTTAAGCATACCTCCATGCATGTGTGTGTTGACATTGTGCTCTTTTATCATGACAGACCATGATAATGACAATGACAAACCAGTTAGTACTCAATCAGCACTCCACAAGCTTATCAGAGGCCAGGCGTGGAGCCACAGTCAGGAGCTCTCCTCACGCCGTCACCCAGCTTGTATGTCACCAAGGCCAAATCTTCAGCCGGAGACCATTAGGTCGTCAGAAACCATGGTCACCTCTTGTCAATGCTGTGTTCATCACTAACCTGTAAAATCTGGAGTCTCATAATGCAGAGAGAATTTGGAGGGAATCTACAAGGATACATTTTACATTTTTTAAATTCAATTCAATTTTATATATATTTTGTGTCATATCACAACAGAATTCATCTCAGGACACTTAACACATTGAGCAGGACTAAAATACGCTCATGATTTTCACAGTCAATACAATTTCAAAATAACTGCATTAATAGGCTTTTAGGCAGAAATCTCCTGCAGCCCAGGCCCTTGGGTTCCAACTGCATTTGGTGTTGGTAGTAGTATAGTAGTAGTATCATTAGCAGTAGTGGTAGTATTAACAGAAGCAATAGTATCAACAATAGTAGTCCATGGTAGCAGGCACAGCCAAGCCGAGATGGATCCACCCCAACCATGTCGCCGTAGACCAAAAAGCAGTAGTAGTTGATCAGTCACACAGCGGGCAGGTTCGCCCAAAATTATTTTATCAAGGCTAATGGTCTTAACTAGCGGCTCTAATGATAGGCCTAAACAGGAGGGCAGCAGCGCTTATGATAAGGGGAAATCCTCGCGGCTGGTTTGGCTCATCAACATTCTGTTTTACCCCGTTGCCATAGCAAGGCATCCCCCGCGCCTACCTCCCCTCAGCTGGCGAGTTTGACAGTGCGTGCCTCGTTCACATACATCGCTACTCGCCTGTCACTCGCTTTCTCGCTGAATTCTACTCGCTGGCAAAAAAAGTCACTGCCGCCAGCGGCTAGTTTCAAGTGGCAACTCTCTGTGGAACTCTCTGTTGACGTCAACTGTCAATCATCTCTATTCTACATTCCGATTGGTACTTGCTTGGTACTCGCTTCACTCGCATCGCAGAAAGTTAAAATTATTTGATCTCCGATCGCCCACATCGCATCGCCTGTCCTAGCCACATTCTGCTAGAACACATTCACATTCCATTGACAGTTGTCGCTCAGAGATGGGCGAGTGGGGACGTATGTGCACGGGGCTTCAGTCAAAACCAAAACACCAAGGAAGGCTGAGGAATAGTCACCCACTTATATTAATAATAATAGTCATAATAAACTAATAGTATAAAGGCTCAGCACTGTGTTTTAGTCATTTTTGTTTTCATCTTTTCTTGAATGCTTAAATCCTCAACCCCATTTAGTATGTCAACATTTGTATCAGTACCAGCAGTTTGTAAGAAATTGGTCAGTAATTGACATGTCATATTTTGGTTCTCAAAATTCACCAAATTGATGCATTAAAATGAAATTATTCAAAATATGATTTGCATTTTTTCTTTATATCATAAGGAAGATAGCATTTCATGTTTCGTATACGGTAGATAGAACCTATTCAGAGGGAAATTCAGCTTCTCAGAAGAATTGCCGCTTATCAATTAATCGATCATCGATCGATAAGATAAAACAACTATCGATTAATGAATTACTCGATAATTTGCATCTCTATGTGTCACTATAAATAAATCCCCCGGCAGTCTAGGCCTATAACAGCTTAACTAAGAGCTGGCTCAGGGCAAACCTGAGCCAGCCCTAACTATAAGCATTGTCAAAGAGAAAGGTTTTAAGCCTACTCTTAAAAGTGGGAACAGTGTCTGCCTCCAGAACCGGAAGATGGTTCTAGAGAAGAGGAGCTTGATGACTGAAAGCTCTGGCACCTGTTCTAATTTTGGAGGCTTTAGGAACTACAAGTAAGCCTTTATTCTGAGAGTGTAGTGCTCTAGTGGGACAGAAGGGTTTAATGAGCTATTTAAGATATGATGGTGCCTGACCATTAAGAGCCTGGTAAGTGAGAGAAGGATTTTAAATTCTATTCTGGATTTTACTGGGAGGCAGTGCAGAGGAGCTAATACAGGAGAAATGTGATTCCTTTTTCTAGTTTTAGTCAGAACACACGCTACGGCATTCTGGACCAGCTGGAGAGCTTTATGTGATGTATTTGAACAGCCTGATAATTAGGAAGTGCAATAGACCAGCCTTGAGGTAATGAATGCATGGACATGTTTTTCTGCATCTTTTTGAGACAGCATTAGCCTCATTTTAGCAATGTAACGCAGTTGAAAGTAGGCTGTCCTTGTAGTTTGTTTAATATGAAAGTCAAAGGACAGTTCCTGATCAAAGATAACTCCAAGGTTTCTTACAGTAGTACTTGAGGCAATGGCAATCCCATCAATAGTGACTATATCGTTAGACAGCGAGCTTCGGAGGAGTTTAGGCCCAAGTACAATAACTTAAGTTTAACATCAGGAAATTCCAGGTCATCTAGGTTTTTATGTCAACAACACATGTTTAACTAGCTGATTGGTTTCTTCAGGCTTGATTGATAGATATATTTGAGTATCATCTGCATGATAATGGAAGTTTATAGATTGTCTTCTAATGATGTGATACGACTTTCTGATTTGATATTGGTCTGTAGTTTGTGTTATGTCCATGGGACATATGTGAGTGTGTGTGTTGTGTTAACCCTCCCTGCCAGAGGGAGGTGCTGCTCCGTTGTGTGTGTGTGTTTTTCTCTGTGTCTCTGTGCAGGTGGTGATTGGTCGGGAGCTGATTTTACCAGCTTTAAAAGGATGTCTCTAGCGAGGACTGCTCTCTCTCTCGCTACCCTTTCGCTGACTCCCAGCTTGACCGAGCTGTCGATCATTGGAACCGTGTTATTGTGATTGTGAATATTGTTGTGTTTAGAGCCAGAGTTCCTTCTGTGTGTGTGATTTTGGTTTTGATGCCCATAGTGGCTTATTTAAAAAGCAGTCCGGGTAGGTAGGGGTGAGTAGCCATTTTATTTTGGGAACCTCTTTTCTCTTGTTTTGTGTTAGGGAGGCAGGTAAGAAGCCTGTGTTTTCCTTTCTCATTATTTCCTTTGGTAGGCAAGCTAGTTCCTAAAATAAGAGTTTTGTTTGTTTTGTTGGCCGTGCTCACCCTGAAGTCAAGCTACCATTTGAATAAATTTGTGTTGGACTGCATCCACGTGTTTTTGTCATTGTTGGGGGTTGGGGAAAAAGGGAGTAGAGCACCTTTATGTTGCACTCAGGTTGCCCCTAGGCCGGGGCGTAACATTTGCTAAAACCCCAGGATCTAGAATAGGCTTATTAAGAAGAGGTTTAATTACAGTTACGTTAAATGACTCTGGCACATAGCCTGTTAATAAAGACACATCGATCATATCTAATAAGGATGTGCTAACTTAGGGTAAGACTTCTGTGAGTAGCTTAGTTGGTATCGGATCTAGGAGACAGGTTGAAGGTTATGATGAAGAGATCATTGACGTTAGTTGGTTAAGGTTGATTGGAGAAAAGCAGTCTAAATACAGTATATATCTGGTCTTAATGCTATTTCTAAGATTTTTGAGTTTGAGGGTAACGTGGTTTCAATTGAAGGCAAGACGTGAGTTATTTTGTATATGATAGCTAAAATTGCATCATTAAAAAGTTCATAAAATCATTACTACTAAGATCTCGAGGAATACATGGCTCAGTAGAGCTGTGACTGTCAGCCTGACTACAGTACTGAAAAGTAATCTAGGTTTGTTTTTATTTTCCTCTATTAAAGATGAGTAGTAGGCTGCTCTGGCATTACGGAGAGCCTTCTTATACGTTTTAAGACTTCCACTTCCAGATTCTTCCAGTTTGGTGGAGCGCCAGATTATTTCAGGATTACGCAATTTTTGTTTTAATTTAGGAGTTTGGGAGTTATACCATGGAGCTAATTTACTTTGATTTATAGTTTTCTGTTTTAGAGGAGCAACATAGTCAAGAGTCGTTCTCAGTAAGCTTCCAGATTCATCTATAAGAGAATCGATTAAAATGAACATAGAAGTCCTCTGTTTCATTAAGACGTGGCATAGAACTCAAGATTGGTGGAATCACTTCCTTAAATTTAGCTACAGCTCTATCCGATAGACACCGAGAGTAGTAGCTTTTTTCTAGAGGAGCGTAGTCCAGTAGCAATAATTCAAAAGTTATTAAGAAATGGTAAGATAAAGAAGAATTTTGAGGAAAGATTATTAAGTGTTCAATTTCAACGCCACAATATAAGACGAGGTTGAGAGTGTGGCTTTGACAGTGAGTTTGTAGACTCTGAATGAAGAATTTATTAATGGAGTAAACGTTACACTAAGGCTGTCATTTACAACGCCCACATGGACATTAAAATCCCCCACAATTATTACTTTATCTGATTTAAGGACTAAACCTGATAGAAACTCAGAATTGAGAATTTGGAGCAGGAGCAAGATACACTATAACAAACAGAATTGACCACGTTTTCCAGTTTGGCTTTTGAAAGGCTGAGAATCAGGCTCTCAATGGAGTTATAATTTAGTTTTGGTTTTGGATTGATTGATAGGTTTGAATCAAAAATGGCTGCAACTCCTCCTCCACGTCTACTGTCTCGAGATATACAGTATGAGTATTAATATGGCGGGGAGGACTAGCATTGTTTAAGCAAACATAGTCTTCATCACGCAGCCAGGTTTCAGGCAGAATAAATCAATATGATTATCTGATATTAAATCAATGACTAATACTGTTTTAGATGAGATATCTAATGTTTAAGAGTCCACATTTAATTCCCCTATTTTGTTGTACTCAGCAGTGCAGTGCTCAGTTTTATTAGGTTTTCATGTGAAATCCCTCTTCTGTTAGACTGAATTAATTGAAGTGGTCAGGAGACAGACACCTATGTGGGTTTTGGTTGGGTGACTGTTCTAATGGAGACGCAGAGAAGTGTGTAAGACTATAACTCTGCTTCCTGGTCTCAACACTAGTTTGTCATGTTTTAGGACTACCAATCAAATCAGCAATGTTTGCAAGGCTGCCAATTATCAACAAAGCAGCTATACTTGTCATCACTAGTAAAGTTTGGCAGGGGACCAGAGAAAACTACGTAGTCCGACATTGTTTAGTGACCTTCGATTGGCGTATTCGGGTGTCATTAACGCAAACGTGACTAACAATCCTACCATATTTACGTTTATCCTTAGCCAGCAGTTTCAATTGAGTTCAATGTCGCACGCTCTGGCCCCTGGGACAAATTTGACTAAAGTCGCTAAGTGCCGCTATTTTCACGTCTCACAATGGAGCTACCAATTACCAGAGTTGGCTTCTCAGGGGATCTGTCGCTGAGTGGGGAAAATCGTTTGGACACGTGAACATGGCGGTTAACCGTGGGCTTCGGTTTAGTGCTATGCCTCCTGAACCCCCATGAACCCAGCCTCCCGGCTGCTTGGGGTTGGCCGGGGGATGGCTAGGAGCTACTACAGCTTCCGTCAGCTGGCTGATTACAGCAGCAGCCGACGGAGGATTGTTAGTGCGGAGCTTCCAAATCATTTATCCTCGCCTCTAAAGCAAAATGTGAACTACATTTATTACATGTACCCTTATCAGTAATGGAGGCAGAGAAGTAGCTAAACATTAGACACACTGGGCAGGAGAGAACAGAAGAAGGAGAGGGAAAGAGAGGCTAGCTGTTGCACTGAAGTAGCTAACAGATCTGCTCTGTCGATTGAGGCAATTGGTATAACAGCAGAGGACGTGTGATGTACAGGGTCCGGGGAGAGATTTCCAACACCCCATCACAGAAAAACGGCTGGGGAATCAAGATAGAAAGAAAGAGAGAAAATTATGGAAAGAGGAAGAAGTACACGAAATGTGGGTCCTTGAGAGGACAAAAGTTATGTGATGAGGAAGGGAGAGTTGAAGAGAATGGCAAGAGATGGTTTTGAGTGATAGGGAGAAAGATTGATGGTCAGGGGGGAAAAAGAGAGTAGAAAAAAGGACAGAAGTGGAAAGGGAGAAAAAGCCAGGGGCCTAATGGGCTCGTGGCTAATCAATCCTGAGTGATGGCCACTTTAGAGTGGGCGAGGCTGACAGATGGAGACCATCTCTTTGCTTTAGCTATCCCCTGACTCCCTGTCTCCTAACTCACCATGCAGGAACACATCAGCAACCCTCTCCAGAGGGCATTGGACATCATGTACATGCAGCACACATGGAGACATACTCGGCCCAGCCAGCATATAACACATCTGCCAATGCATTTATCATGTGAGAAACGGCCATATCAGGGGTCCATACTGTGAATCCTTACAGACGGGTTTGAATGAGTGCAGCATTGTGTTTAGATTGATTCTCCTTAAGGATTGATTGGACTAAATGAACAATGGGATCACTCCTTACACTGGAGATAGGAGGGGTTAATGAGTTACTACTCAGGCAACCACAATGGTACTCCTTGTACACTTGTCATCAGTGAGACGAACGAGGAGAAACAGTTCCTTTTCATACAGATTAGTGTATAAATCAGTATGTGCCACTGCAGCTAGAAAGACACATATTTTCCACATGACTGTGCAAACCATAGCATTTGGACAGAATTGGACAAGAGGGTAATGAACAGGGGCAACAAACAAAATTGAGGCAAAAACAAAAATGTAATATCTGTAAATGGTGTAGTTATTGCTAAATACACAGGGATTGTGGAGGTTAAATGATTATCTTCTTCTTTACTGTAATCAATATTGTATGCTGCAATACATGGTAAAGCAACTACTCCTATAGCAACAGTGTCGTAGGAGCACAGCCATTCACTACCAACAATGTCATATTTCGATTTCCCCAGCAGCATCACAAGTATAGTCCTGGAATTCCAGGTTGTTTACAATCTTCTACTGAATCCGAATCGGGCCAATCAAGACAGCTGTATCATAAATTGCACTCTGCTGGCCCTGTTAAAAAAATTAATTCAGTGACAGTCTGCTTGGACAGGGGACAGCGCCGAGGTCTGCACTGATAGATTGTCAACAGGCAGTCACATTTTGCTCTCACTATCAGCAGGGATGCTGCCATCCCAGGCATGCTCGCAGACCCACACGCCTCTTATGCTGCAATGTCAACAGCTCTAAGACTCCAGTTGCTACTGTGTGCTTGTTTACCTCGACATGTACGTTCATCTGAGCACACATGCATGTGTCACACACGTTTTCTTTGTGTGCTTTATACAAGCCAACACTCCTTTGCCAATCCTCTTGCAAGGGGAATGTCTCTGTTTCACTCACCCAGCTGTCAATTCAACAATCAGTCAGTCAGTCGGTAAGACATGCAGGCAGGCAGCAATGCAATTCTTCCCCTAGACTCTGCTGGGGCTTAGATCCCTCACTTCCTGAGCCATGGAAAAGGGTCAAAGCACAAGCCACAGATGGCAGAACCCGGGCCGAGCATTGGAGAAATCCAACTCTGCTCGGGGTTAGAGAGCTAGAAGGTCGAGAAGGCAGAGAGAGGGGAAAAAGAAATGGATCTGGCTGGAAGCGAGGGAGGAAACAGAGCAGAGGCAGGCCGTTTGTTTCCACAACCCAGCGCGCACACACACACTGGAACACATCCATTAGGATTAAGCCAGAAACGATTTCTATACAGATGATGAGGTATTCTATCAATGTATATCCATTTTCATGCCTAATTTCAAGGGTTTCCAAGTTTTAACAGTGTCGAGTTAACAGTGATGCATGCTTGTAAAAATCACAAATACTCATATCTCTTTAGTTACCATGAACAGTGCATTTTAGGAAAAGAAGCTGCAAATCCACTGACATTTTGAAAAGCAAAACCTGGCCTATTGGTGCTGTGAGAAAATCACCTGCTGAGCTTGGTAATTGAATGGCACTGTTCTGCTATCATTATCCCGGTTCACCTCCAAGCAGCTTTCATGCTCAATAATGAAGTCTTTTGTTTTTGAGTTAACTGATTAGGGCTCCTGATATATAATTAAATTCACAGTGAATAGTCACGAGGATTGTCTCTGTTTCATTATTAGGACATTTTGGTCTTACAGGAGATGAAAAATCTCCTCTTTGTGGCTTTGTGGTTAAAAATATAATTTGCAAAGCAATTACATTACTTAACAATTACTCAACAGCAAAAGTAAGTTAGTTACTACTTTCT
The DNA here is from genome assembly GCF_963514095.1 of Eutrigla gurnardus. NCBI lineage: Eukaryota > Metazoa > Chordata > Actinopteri > Perciformes > Triglidae > Eutrigla > Eutrigla gurnardus. The sequence continues at coordinate 12,813,163 of NC_139921.1, read as the reverse complement.
ACTTTGCTCCCTCTTCCTCCTCTCTGTCTCATCAACATACATAAGATCTGTCAACTAATGCCTAAATCCTGAATATGGCATTGCCTAATAATATACACTATATTGCCAAAAGCATTCACTCACCCATCCAAATAATTGAAATCAGGTGTTCCAATCACTTCCATGGCCCCAGGTGTATAAAAACAAGCACCTAGGCATGCAGCCTGTTTCTACAAACATTTCTGAAAAAATGGGTCGCTTTTACTAAGAATAGTAAAAGACAAATAGGCTTTACAGAAATGCTTCTTTTGAAAGTATATCCTTTCTACATACTATGATGCTATAATCCTAAAACTCTATGTATACCCTTTCTTCAGTATTACATTATTCTGAAAATAAAGACTAAAAGAAACATTTAAAAACGAAACCAAAAATAAATACAAGCCAAATTGTTTGGGTAGCTCCAGCCCCCCTGAATTACGCACGCAATTAGACTGAACTGCTGCTTCTGCCTGGGTACTCTGAGACACAAGTTAGTCATTAAGGACCGAAAATCAGAGAAGTTAAGTGTTAATGCTTGACATCTACACTTGCGTCAATGCACAGAGCCTCCCATGAAAGAAGATGTTGTGTAGTAGAAGGCGGCATGCTGAACAGGTGACAACTAAGCCTCGCCCCTCCCAGAGACAGCCAGCCAGGCTCAGTTTACTGTAGAAAGTCACACAGCAGATGGTGTCCAAGGAAGTGAATTAGCACTGAGGCCATGTCCACACACACCAGATGGGGGAAGAAGAGACAAAGAAACTGGGGGAGAAAAACAATGACATAAAGGCAGAACAGCCAAGGTGGTGTGTACGGAGGGGAGCTAGGCTTTGTATGAGCTCATTTGTTTGTTTGCTTGTGTGTGCTTGTGTCAGTGTTGGCCCAATGTGAGCCCTGGTCAAGTTCAAAGGCCTGTCCACTGAGATTATACCCATTCATTGACTCAATTAATTAATTGTACATATGTTTTGTGAAGTAAAGCTGTTCACACATGCTGATTTGTGTTTTGTTTACTGGTTGAAAAGGTGGAGGTATCGCTGGCAAAAACTGAGGGAGAGGGTGCCTCAAGTGCTGAAAAGAAGAGAGTAAGAAACTGAATCCCCCCCCCAAAAAAAAATAAATCTAACTTCAGTGGTTTGTTCCTCAACCTGTTTCTAATGATGTTTTTTCTCTTTTGGTCCCTTTCTCATTCAGTAATTTTAAAGTCCTATGAGGTTACTTTAGATTCACCCCTGACACTTGATACTACTACATACATATACGCGTGACGAGAAGACGGCTGCAATTTATGTTGAAGCTGGAGGGAAACAACCACATTTTAGTCAAGGTAATCTCATAGTGTAAATGGTTCAGGAATGGGCTCTGGACAACACGACTTAAATACCACACAGATGTGGCCTATCCATGATGCAATCGAGCAAGGAATTTAGTTGTGGTGCCTTCAGCCACAGTATTGTGTTGATGGGCTGTTGAATTTAAGACTGTATTCAAGGTTGTAAAAAGAAACGTCAGAATAAAGTACTGCTGTAACCTAACTCTGAAAATGTCCCTGGCTATCTCGTTTTTCAATCTTCCAGTCCACGCCCTGCACAGCCCATCTGGCTGTGATTATTGGCCGTGCCCTAATCCAGCACTGTGTCCCTTTTGACACAATGGCAATAGCCAACTCTCGTTGTCTCACTCATCCCTCTTCTTCTACCCTTTTTCGCTCTTTCCCTTATTTGCTCTCACTTGCTCTTTCTCTATTGACCTTTCTGTTTTAACTCTTGTTCCTTTTTCGCCTCTTTGCCTGACTGCTGCTGTCACTAGCTGAGTAGCAAGTGCCTGTGTGGCACTCTGCCAATGCTGACAGCTGGCAGAGAGAAAGAGAGGGAGGGGGAAATAAATGACTGAGGAGAGAGGGCAGAGAGAAAGGAGAGGGGGTGAGGGAGGGAGGGCAAGTCAAAAATTCTACCTTTCTGACTGCACTTACAAAGCTAGCGAAGGAAATCAATGGTAGTGTGACAGATAAACAACATGATGGAGTGATGGATGAGGACCTTTTGCCCTTTAACTTTGGAGTGGTTTCTCTTAATTTCCCCTTTTCACAATGTTTTGTTTCATTTGGACTGGTCATTTGGACTGGAGACTGTATGTCCCTTTTTTCACTTTCTGTTGGCAAGCGGCCATGTTTCATGACAGGGGTCCACTCAGGAAGAGTGGACTCAGTGGACTCTGTTTTATTGACCTTTGTTTACAGGAGAAAATAAATAATCAGTGGATGGATTTTGTGTCGTGTCATTATTAAAGCTATGGTCTACAATTTGGAATAAAAAAAAATCCATTCAGTCTATCAGCCGTAGGCCTGCATAGAAATTGACCAATGGGAGCCATTGCTCCAGAAGGCTCCCATCGGCTCGTACCCTCCATCCAATCCTCTCGTCTCCCCTGCTCCTCGTCATCCCGCCTCGTCCCCTTCCACTCCCTCCTCATTGAATCGTGGAACACTGAGGGGTGGGGTTTGGTTGGGGATTTTCAAATCTCTCTCAGAGGCTCAACTGATTTTCAGAATGTAGACCATAGCTATAAGTTTCATAAATAATGTAGCTCATTATCCCCTGCCCTCCAAAATGACACAGGGTAACATTGGTAAGGGTCTATTGAACCATTTGCTGATCTGATGCTCCTGTGGTCAAAGTGAGCCAAATAACTTTTGACAGAAAAAAATTACAGTTTTCAAAATTTGAAATCATAAGCAATAAAATGCACAATCTCTCAGTATAGTTCTCAATGGGTCAGGTCGGCCCGACAAACCCGACGGGACCCGCGGGTTCGGGTCTAAAATATAAGCAAGTGACTCAGGTCGGGTCGGACCTCTGGCTTATTTTTTTCCGCTCAGTGGAAAAAAAAAAAAGTTAATAATCATCACTGCTGTTCACCGTAAAGAAAGTCTGGCTGCTGCGTGTAACGTACATCATGGAGAGGGGCAGGGGCAGACCTGACGCCCCTGCGTGCACGCCTTTAGCCTGGAGAAGTAGATGGAGTTGGTGAAAAGTAAACTTGCCGCAGGTGAATTCACCGTTGCCGTCTGCTGGTCATGATAATACGTGTATGAGGGGGAAAAAAAGGGGGTGGGGGCGGCGTCGGGCCGCGGGCCGGGTTCGGGCAGATAATCCATGTTGATGTGTCGGCTTACATCGGGTCCGGGCTTTAAAAGCCACGGCCCGGGTCGGGTTGTAATTTTCAGGCCCGATTTTAGACCCGAACCCGGCCCGAACCCGCGGGTCCCGTCGGATTTGTCGGGCCGACCCGACCCGTTGAGAACTCTAATCTGCAGTGTGTTTATTTGGCAGCACAATACTATCCTTTCACTCCTCTGTCTGCAGTGTAAAAGCAACAGTGGCATGTTTATAATATATACATACCGATGCTTGAGAGCTCTAGTGGAAAAATATTTCTGTGTTTCTGTGTCCTTATTCTGACAACAGAGAAGAGGACCACAGAGGGGATTGAGGGGGAGGGACTAAACTAAAATGTAGCATTCCGGCAAAGAAGAAGCCGTGTTACATTGAAAATAACCACTGCTGCCAGAGATACTGGAGGAGATTTGCTGATGAGATAAGCGGACAGTTCAGGCGAGAAGAAGAAGAAGAAGAAGAAGAAGAAGAAGAAGAAGAAGAAGAAGAAGAAGAAGAAGAAGATGGAAAACCGTTTCCAACGTTGTAAAGTAAATAACACTCAAGAGAGATTAAGCTTTTCCTGCACAGAATAAAAGCGGTTCAAAGCACACTTTGAATGAGCTGAGCTGTAGTGAGTCTGATTAAATGGTGGGGGAGGTGGGAAGAGAGAGAGAGAGAAAAGAGTAAATGTCCATTTTTCCATCTGGAGAATGTATGTCAGTGGGCTGCCTGGCCTCGCTCTCTCTGACTTCCACAGCGTTTATGAGTGTGACTGATTCAGTGCAGTAAAGTACAGTATTGTGTTGCCAATGCAGTCAAGTACTCTGTGTGTAGTGTGTACTCTGCACTTTCACACAGTCCCATTGACTGGCTAATGCATATTTACTTCATTAAGTCTTAGTCACTTGAGTGGGACATCTTATTTCATGTACGGTACTCAGTTGCATGATGAGTAAATTGTGAGCATTAACAGGCTTCTATAACAGAGCCTCTTCACTTCTGGAAATACTTTCCCTTGGAGCCTGGTTGAAGAAATTTCCCCCCAAAGGCGTTAATTCTTCCATGACAGACTGGGAAAATAATTTCTTTATTTACCTGCCTTTTACAAGGGGGCATTGTCATGTAGGAACCAGTAAGGGGGGCAGTAAATTGGAAGCACACTATTGTAGAATGTATAATAATGAGTAATCTGTATGATGAATCTACGGCCCTGAAGATTTGTATTTATGTGAATAAGCACATTTCCCAAATTTTCCATAAAATTTCAGAAATCAATTGCAGATTAACACATTTCACAAACTGTTCCCCCTGACACTGACATGCATCCCGACTTTATCCAGTCGCGGATACAGAGCTGCTTCGAGCCTGACCTTGTTAGTCCGTCTGCATGATCAATAATACCTTGGAATGTATTTCCTGAATAATGGAATATCAAACTTTTTAGATTATGAACAGCTTGGGGGAATAGGCCTCTGTCACAAACACAATTATATGTGTTTGAATTAGAGCTTTGATGAAGTTATGTACCTCAGCCTCAGCTTGAGCAAGTGACTCACCATGGACTGTCGCTGTATCTTTAACCTGTATACACCAGTTGATATTCAAGATGTGCAAGTTGTACAAAGTAATAATGTGAGCAAAGAGGAGCTGTACTTTTGCATCTGAGAATTTGCTCATGCTCTGTTTCCTGTGGTTCCTGTGCCAACAGCTGTAGGGGAAGTAAGAGGGTGTTTGTGGGTTAGGCACTTGTTTGTTTGTGTGTGCATGTGTGTGTGTGTGTGTGTGTGTGTGTATATATATATATATATATATATATATATATATATATATATAGGTGTGAGCACACACAGCCTGTTCTTCCACCTCCCTGCTGGGGCTGTTCTATTTCCTGGTTGCAGGTGCTGCAGTGAGATCACGTCCTGCCAGCTCTCCCCCTGTGTGAGTATCCGTTGGCTCTAGCGATATCCTGTCTGCAGGGAAGAGGAAACTATAGGAAACAGGATGAGCATCCCAGGCAGGATGGGTCATAGAGGGCTGGGAGAGGTGGAAGGAGGAGGTGATGACCCTGGAAATAGGGGAGACCCTTGTTGAGGGTACGTATGTCTTTTTTTCAAATTCACACTGCACTCACAAGATACAGTCGTTATGTTATTACATTTTCATGAGGGAAACTCCAGAATGAATTATCTGAAGTTCATCTTTGTTTTGAACCCACCATTCAGATTGATATGAAAGTCCCAAAACAGTATGACAGTACCATATATTATGAAGCCATAGGTCAACATTGAGGTAGCTTATCTGCTTTGAAGATTAATAGTTATACATAAGCCTAGAGTTTGCAACCGTTTAGTTACAATGAAGACTGGCTCATACCCCACCATAAAACCCAAGAAGAAAGCCCTTTGTAGGCCACTCCTCATCTCTTCCTGTGGCTGCATTAGTATTAGTACATTAGTATAGTATTAGTATCAGCACACTTGTTCATCCAGCTGTTTTGCTTCATAGCAAATTACCAAATCACAGATCTGACACAAAACTAATCTTGTTTAATAGCTGAACATTCTGGCTTCATGAAACTGTGCGGTGGTGTAGTGGGTAGCATGGTCGCCTCCCATGTTCTCCCCAGTGGGCTAAAGAGAAGAATCATCATGTGGATGATGGGATGAAAGTGATATTCAGTCATCAAACACACATCTGCATTGGCCATTGGCAATAAACTTTTGTCTGGTCTCAATGAAACATAAAGATAAACAAAGATAACTGCCTAAAGAAAACAAGCAAATTTCCCAAGTAATTTATGATATGGGGTTGCATATTAGATAGGACATGGGGAGATGGCAATCATTACCTCAACAGTCAATGCACAGATGTTCATTGAAATTTTGGACACTTTTCTCATTCCGATTATATAAAATAGGATGATGATGAGATTTTTCAGGGTGTTATTACATCTTGCAATAGAGTAAATAGTGTTAAAGTTCTTCAGGAAGGCATATTAACTCAATGACATGGCTAGCAAACATTTTCAGAATCCATGGAAATAAAAAAAAGAGTGTCCATGAAAAGGCTCCATCCTGCAAAGCTCATCTGTCAACCACTATTCAAGAAAGTTGGAACCAGCATGATGGAGATTGATGATTTTTATTAGTGCAGTCCAATGTTTCGAAGAATTCAGGTCATCATAAAAGCCTGTTGATGATTCCATAATTATTTCCTCAACATTGAGTGATTCCATGTTTTTTCCTACTTGATCTGGGGGATAAAACATTTTAAACAAAAAATGTGTTGTGTCAGATCTGTGATTTGTTTATTTGCTATGAAATAAAAAAGTAGGATGAATAACCTTGTGCTGATTCCACAATTTTTTCCAGGGGTCGAATCTCTGACCAAACTGATGGTGGTCGAGTTGCATTAAGGGTAATGTAGACACCAGGATTTGACAAGAAAGAAGAACGCATCTAATGTTATAAAAGTGCAATGTTTAATTTGTGGAGTACACTTTTAATGAGCATAAATAAGAAGCATGCATTGGCACGAGAACCCACTATTACTACGTGTGGCGCTGCCCTGCCGTGACACAGATACACACGCTGTTACTGCTGCTGTTTGTTTGTTTGTTTGTTTTGTCTCTTACTTATGTAGCAATCCGTGTGCCCTATGTCCAATAGTTGCCCCCCTAATTGCCCCCCATTTTTAAAACCTATCTATCTATCTAATCTATCCATAGGCGTAATTTATGGGGGGGGTGGGTGGGTTGCAACCCACCCAATAATCCAAACCAGCCACCACAACCCACCCAATATGATATCATAATTATTGATATTGAATGTTTAGCATTATAATCACAACAGTGTGGTAGATTTTCTCAATTTACCAGTAAAAAATAGTGACGTTTGTCTGTGCCCCCTCCCGCTCTGAGATTTGGTTTCGCCCACACAGTAAATTTTGCAGTGTTAAATCAACACTTAAAGAGTTAAATTTAACACTGTGTCAGAGTGTATTTGGTCCTTATCAGAATTGGTGTTAAATTAACTCTTTCCATAGTGTTAAATTTCAGAGTAAAATTAACTCAAAATTGAGTAAAAAATTAACACTGGCTAACACTGGACAGTGTTAATGAAACTTAACACTACAGGTTGAATAACTCTGGAGAGAGTAAATATGACTCTCAGCAGTGTAGAAAAGTTACTCTACTGTGGTGACAATTTAACTCTGATTCTAACGCTTTTTAACACTGCATTGAGTTATTGAAGGTTAACACTGGAGGCTAATATAACTCAGAAAAGTGTTAATTTTACACACTAATGTGTTGATGATTTACTCTGTTGCAGTGAAAAACAACTCAGTCAATTCCTAACACTGCACAGATAAATATGTAGTGTTATTTTTACACTTGTGTAGTGTCAAATTGCTCTGGAACAAACTGGGTCTCTCGTCTGGCAGCTGGTCCTCCAAGTCCATCTTCACGAGATGTTCCTTCAGATGATGCTGCACAATATGGAAAAATACCATATTTTGAGAACCATATAATATATAGTCAACCACCAAATTCTCCTCTCCACTCTGGCTGAACTTGGCATAACCGACTCTGCTCTCACCTGGTTTACATCATACCTGACAAACCGCACCTTTCAGGTCACATGGAATGGCTCTATGTCCAAACCCTGCTCTCTGGACACGGGTGTCCCTCAAGGCTCAGTATTAGGACCGCTTCTGTTCTCACTATACACCAGATCACTAGGTTCTGTTATCACATCGCATGGATTCTCCTACCATTGCTACGCTGATGATACCCAGCTGTTCCTCTCTTTTCCCCCGTCCTCTGACGCTCACATTGCAACTCGCATCTCGGACTGTCTGGCTGACATCTCTGTCTGGACAACTGCACATCACCTCAAGCTTAACCTGAATAAAACCGAACTCCTCTTCATCCCTGGGAAAGACTGCCCTCACATGGACCTGTTGGTCACTGTTGAGGGCATCACAGTATTTCCTTCCTCAACTGCGAGGAACCTGGGTGTAATCCTCGATGACCAACTATCCTGCACCCCCAACATCACTGCTGTGGCCCGATCCTGCAGATTTGCCCTCTACAATATCCGCAGGATTCGGACCTTCCTCACAAAGGATGCAACGCAGCTCTTGGTCCAAGCACTGGTCATCTCCCGCCTTGACTACTGCAACTCTCTCCTGGCCGGACTCCCGGCCTATGCGATTAAACCATTGCAGCGTATCCAGAACGCTGCAGCACGCCTTATCTTCAATCTACCCAAATTCTCCCACGTGACCCCCCTCCTCCGTGACCTCCACTGGCTCCCTGTTGCAGCACGCATCCAATTCAAGACGATGACACTGGCCTTCAGGGCCATCAATGGAACGGCACCTGCCTACCTTCAAACACTGGTCAAACCTCATGCCCCGAAGCGAGCACTCCGCTCCTCTACTTCAGCTGGCCGGCTGGTACCACCATCGCTGAAATCAAACAAATGTCGCTCAGCAAAGTCCAGACTCTTCTCTGTTCTGGCGCCTCAGTGGTGGAACGAACTCCCGACCAATGTCAGGACAGCAGAGTCATTTGCCATCTTCCGAAAAAGGCTCAAGACTCACCTGTTCAGACATCACCTCGACTCTACATAGCATGACCCACTAACACCCTCCCTCGACACCCCCCCCCCCCCCCCCCCCCCCGCAAAAAAAAAAAAAAAAAAACTCGGATCGTAGCACTGTTACTCTTGAAGTACTACTTTACTCAGATGAGGACCTAACACTTGTTCTATTTTTTAGCTCTTACTGCATCGGCAATGATACGTCGTGGTTTCTTTGTTTCCTTCTTTTGACAAATGTACTTATTGTAAGTCGCTTTGGACAAAAGCGTCTGCTAAATGACCTAAATGTAAATGTAAATATAAACATACAGGCAAAAGAAAATTCAGTTCAGATCTTCTAGTATTATTATTGTGTTACCTCCATACGATGATCGTCTGTCTCTAGCAGTGGATCTCTGAATAGTTTTAATCCTCCAGGCCAAGTACCCAGTGCCACTCTCGCCATCATAATAATGCTCCTTGGAGGGTGAAAGGATAACAAAAACAGACACTCCATTCATGAGTTGTTTTTTTTTAAAGTTAAGGTGCACTCAAGTGATTTTAGTGAACAAAATAAGAGGGACATTTTGAATATGAATTCACCACTTCTTCCTGTAGCCCCATTTTTGAAAAAGAGTGTGAAAAAAACACCATCCCAGCCATAGTTCCACAACTGCAACTTGAAAGGACTCATGTATGCAGAGCAATTATATCACTTATTTATTACCTTTAAAAATATGCTCTAGAAGAAATCAAAGTGTTTCGATGTCGCATTTAACATTATCACAGCCATTATAGTGTGTGACTTACATAACCAGTCCCGGAGAACGGATCACTGAGGTAGGGGAATAAGCTCACAATTCCTCTGGCATACTTTTCTTTCACCTGTCTGGGTGGTGATGTACTGCAAGATATAAAATGGTAAAGATTTCTTATATGCACTGGATTTAACAAAGTTTTGAATTTAATGTAAAAGCTACAGTGAGTAAACTAAAAACTATTTACAAATTACCCATTCTTTTCCGTCATGTCAGCTGCCAGTATGTTCACCATTTTCCTCCTGGTTTCATCTGTCAGGGACTTGCTTCGATTGTATTCATTCACTATGCGTTCCCCACCAGGTTTCTTGGTAAGAATGGATTCCACCAACTTCAGACAAAAAGCAAAACAATTTAGCATGTTGAGAATACATCACATTAATAAGTAAACAAATGGTCTTTAAAGAGACCCTGAGGAGTTTGTATTTGGTTATACAAAAGTCTCATATTAATGTGGATGAATCTACGTTACCCACACTTGTTAATGGATCCATTTTCGATAAATATATCGTTTTGTCTTTATAGTTATTTTTGTTATTATTTAGTGGTTGACTCACCCAGCATTTCCTAGTTTCGGTTTCCCGGACGCTGCCCGGCGGGTCATGGGAATCACGCCACCGGATCGCTAGTTGGCATCGTTTATGGTCAGAACTACAACGGTATCTTTGAACCTCTGACTTTCGTTCTTGATGCAAATGCTTTCACCTGTCTTGCACCGGTCCAAGAATTTCACTGACCGTGCACACGGAGGCTCATGGGAATCGTAGTGTAAACACTTCACTTTCCAAAACTCCTCGTAGTCCCTTTAAAATGACACTGTATTCTTTTTTACAGCCTTGGTGGCCTTAAAAATAATTCCCTTTGTGCTCTGGTGTTTGTGTGTTAATTCTTACGTTCTTGGCTTCCGTGTCCAGCCCGTGTCCGAAGTGCAGCCAAACACCAGGCTGAAGAGAGGAACAGCAGATTGAGGTGGAGGTGAACATTTGTTGTCTGATCTTCCTTCACGGAGACTGCACGGCACATAGGCTACTGTCAGTCCTCCTGTGTAACTTTTTGCTGGGAAATATGACTGAAGGCACATGGAAGTCTGCATGTGTTGACACACCCCCATGAGTTGACGACATAAAAAAAATCGGTCAAAAGTTCTTGTTATCGGTTAACGGTTAAACGGATAATCGTGTGCATCCCTAGTTCATGTTGGCCTAATACTCACAAATATTCAATGAATCTTGAACATTACTTTTGAATAAACATAAATAAATTAGTGTGAAATAAAACTACTCATTACTACGTTTTAAGCAAAGCATGCATTCAGAGTAATTCAATGTGAGATGGTAACATTTGTACTCAAAAGTTACCATTACAGTTACTCTTAGCACCTTAAAGCTTCTGGTGGACAACCTAATTCCAATGACAATTTCTTACCTGCAATCAAAAATTCCTTCAGATTACTGTTACTCGCACAAATTTTTGGATATCTCCAAGCCTGGCCTTGATCAACATGGTTCCTGCAGAGAATAATTCCTCATTGTCACAACAGAGTATGCGTATTATAGCAAAAACACAAATATAACAGCAAGTGCATGGTTTTCAACAGAGCAGCCAACAAGACCAACTTTTATGAATAATGTTAAATTTGAAAATAAGTTAATAAGTTGTTTGCTTCAGGCCACCAAACAGCAGACAAATGATCAGCTAGGCAAGGCAAGTTTAATTTATAACAACATCCTCTGCCCTTAGACCCTCACATCGACTGAGGAAAAACTCTTTGCAGAAATGACAAGCAGGGATCAGTTCTACTTATGTTTAATCACGTGAGCTTATGAACTAGTCAAATCACATCATAAAAGCTTGGCCTGGGACTCACGTCACCTGCATCCACTGTAACAATTCAAACAGACAACGTCTGTGATTTCAGCAACGTGCCTCAGAGCACACAAATGAGAAAACAAAGTCGGAGACACCAGCTGCTACGGCTGACGGTACATCACGCACTGCGACAGTTAGCAGCATTTCACACGGACTACTTCCCTTTCTACTTCAAAATAAAACACCCGAGTCTGTGGTGTTAAAGGATAACTAGCGTTTTTTATAACCTGGACCTTATTTCTAGCAAAAAATACGATCATTTACTCATTCAGAGTATCATAACAAAATATTGGTGAAATGAACTAGTTTCCAGCAGATAACACGTTATATAGAGGCTGCGCTTCAGTGCCCCGATCACTCGCATTATATGGATATAGCGGCGCTCCACTGGATCTAATTTCGTCCGAACGACTCCAAATGACACCAAAGTTATCTGGGTGAGTAAATGATCATATTTTATGCTAGAAATAAGGTCCAGGTTGTAAAAAACGGTAGTTATCCTTTAACGTTACCGGAGGCTAGACGAAAAATCACTCCAACAAATATGGTCCCACGTTACGTTTTGCTGAAACAACATTACGAGCTGTCTGATGTCAGACCAAGCCGAAGGGGAGGCACGCTGTCAATTTTTTCAAACATGTGCAAACTGCTTCCCAAAACCCGAATATAACTTTGCGTTACATCATATCCTTTACCGTAGATAGAATATAATGTCTAAAGCTATGCAGCAAAGTAATTTCAGACTAATATAAAGGTTAAACTAACACGAACGTTAGCTAGTTTAGCAACTCCCCACACCAACACAGGAAAATGCTGATTAAAAAAAAAAAAACGCACATGCTCAACAGTTGATTTTGAACAGCCACTGTGGGGGTTAACGTTATATTTTTCAACAGAATTTAAGTCATGTTTAATAAAAACAAAACTATCTTTCCACATCATATTGCTAAGTTTATTACCTTTTGCGGACATGGTCAAGCTGGACACGCGTGCATTTTAAGCTAGGTATTCACTCGGTCACGTTAGCCGTCTTTAATTCGTTGTTAAGATACAAAACCCGCTCAAATACGGGGACCAACAAAACAATGTTCTTCTAAAACAACATTTCTGTTGAAATGCCAACATAAAATTGGGTTAGTATGTGAAAATAAGAAACTTACCGAAAAAAAGCAAAAGAATAAAAGTATCTTCCCAACAGGAGGTACGCTACTGCTAGGGCTCCAGTGCCACCACTCACGAGTCAAATCATGTTACTGAACAAAAGTTAGTCCTACTTTCTGCTGTGCTGTTTTAGCCAGTTAGCCAGATTCGCTATTCTGTTCTATTACTGTGCGGTCACTTGATCAGCCTAAGATCGTCTATACATGAAGATGTTCCATGACCCTGTATGATCACTACTGTCGTCGGTATCAGCTGTAAATCCTAATAAATAATTAATAGCTATTTATGCATACAAGCTGAGGGCAGTAAATGTGCTTGAGATGAAGGAGAACCCTTGTTTAGTGCAGGAAACATGACAAAAAATGTCTGTAGCTCATGTTAACGTCTGTCTCACTTCACACACACACACAGACACAGTTTTCATGACACACATACCAGGCGAGGGCATTTTCTGCGTTAGTATATATTTTTTTATCATAATTACAGCCTTGATTATTTCCCCCCTGATTCCCCCAACAGCTGTATAACATTTAGAAATAATGTAATCATTTTCTGTGTTTCCATAAATATGTGTGAAATAAATGTTATGTTTTTTATTTTCCTTTCTATATCTGGTCATATTACTTTTTCTATATTCATATGACACCACCACAGCATGAATATTCTGAAAGCCCAGGTTGTTCTGAAAAGGATGTAAAATACTTGATCTCATAGGGCTGAGGTTTAACCACTATTCTTACACCAGGTGAGAGGAAAATAGAAGAATATGCCATAGTTAATATATATATATATATATATATATATATATATATATATATATATATATATATATATATATATACATATACATATAGGGTATAAAATGGGTGAAAATGTCAATCTGAAAATGTCAATAAGACAACACAACACTGAGCAAGTGTTATGTTTTTGACCAATCAGGTGTGTTGTTGGTCAAAAACACACCTCATCCCCCCCAGTGCTATATGACAGTGCGTGCGCGTATAGCCCCGTCGCCCGTCACTCGCTTTCTCGCTGAATTCTACTCGCTGGCAAAAAAATTCACTGCCGCCGGCGGCTAGTTCAAGCAGCAACTCTCTGTGGAACTCTCTGTTGACGTCAACTGTCAATCATCTCTATTCTACATTGTGATTGGTACTCGCTTGGTACTCGCTTCACTCGCATCGCAGAAAGTTAAAATTATTTTATATTCGATCGACCACATCGCATCGCCTGTCCTGGCCACATTCTGCTAGAACACGTTCACATTCATTAACAGCTGTCACTCAGAGATGGGCGAGTGGCGACGTATGTGAACGGGGCTTCAGTCAAAACCAAAACACCAAGGAAGGCTGAGGAATAGTCACCCACTTATATTATTATTACTATATTCATTATTAATTATTATATTATATTATTATTAATTAATAAACGAATTGTGTTTTAGTCATTTTTTTCATATTTTTTTCATCTTTCATCTTTTCTTGAATGCTTAAACACCTCAACCCCATTTAGTATGTCAACATTTGTATCAGTACCAGCAGTTTGTAAGAAATTGGTCAGTAATTGATATGTCATATTTTGTTTCTCAGAATTCACCAAATTGATGCATTAAAATGAAATTATTCAAAATGTTCATGCCCCCGGACCCCCCTAGAGGATCGCAAGCCCCCCCACCATAGTCTCCAAAGATCCTGTGGGAAACATGTCAAACCTTGGGCATGGAGGGAGGACTCAGATGCAGGGCAGTGGCAGGAAAAAGGCTTTATTTCTAAAATAACAATGAACAAACAAAAACCGCTCCAACCGGAGGAAAAACAGGCTACAAGCAAAACTACAAAAAAAACAACTTAAGTTAACCTGTGGTGGCGTGGAACGTGACATGAAACGTGACGTGACAGAAGACGAATAACGAACTGGCTCAAGACAAGGGGAGACGCAGACTTAAATACACAGAGGGATAACGAGCAACAGGTGACAACAATCAGGGATCAGGGATGACATCAGACCAGGGAACACATGAGGAAGGGCAAGTGACCTGAAACGAGAAGGGAGTTATTTTCAAAATAAAACAGGAAATGACAAGACAAAACCCCAAGACAAGACATTACCACACCGGTGTGACAAAACACTACAAACCCATTTGTAATCGGGACAAAATACTTAAGGTAAGAGGCAATTAAGTACCACGACTCCTAAAAAGAACACTTGCACACGCTTTAATGTGTATTCTGTACAAGTTCAAGAACCATTCTATGCATTTTCTGAGTCGGTCACCTTTATTTTAGGCACAAACTATTTGGGCTGGTAAAAAAACACTGTGGCAGGTGGATTGGTGGCCAAATAATTTAACTTCAGGCCCTGTGTGTGTGTATATATATATGAGAAAAGAGAGAGCATGAGACCTGCTTCACAGGCGGAAATCTCAACCCCCCCAATGTTCAACTCAAAGTTACGCCCTTCTATCTATCTATCTATCTATCTATCTATCTATCTATCTATCTATCTATCTATCTATCTATCTATCTATCTATCTATCTACTGCTAGTGTTTAACCTTAATTGAGAAGACTTAAGGTTAAAAGTCATGATGATGATGACGTGAACCCTCCTGTTTTGTTCCCTTCCTAACTTGAAGATAGCCGTCGCCCACAGGCAGCAAAGGACAGATGTTATTCGCCTAAACTCACATGAAGTCACAAATGCTGTACGCTGTGACACACACAGGCACATTTAGGCAGGCCAAGCTCAGGCAGATAAGTCTTTGTTCTATTTCTGCTACACTTCTCGTTGTCTGTCTTACTATTCTCCGCTTCTGGGAAAAATAGGGCTCTTGTGGAAAACATTTTGTGATGTCACATTTGAAAGAGGGTCTGTGTGTGAGTGTTGCCGTACATGGGTACTGTCATGATCTGTGTGTCATGATCTGTGTGTGTCATGATCTGTGTATTCTTGATTTTGATTTCCTGTTTTATTTTGTAATTTTTGCCCTCGTGATTCCCTGTCTCGTACTTCCTGGTCCTTGTTGTTTCCGCTGTCTTGACTCCCCCACCCTCTCGTGTTGATTACCATGCCTGCCCTGATGTGTTTCACCTGTTCCTCGTCAGCTCCCTGCCTCCCTGTGTATATAGTCTGTGTTTCCCCTGTCTCATTGTTGGGTCATTGTCGTTGTCGCTGTTGCTGTCTGTCACTCCCTGTCTGCTGCACCACGTCATGTCCATGGATTTATTCGTTTCTGCCTCCCGTGTCTCTTCGTGTTTTGGTTCCTTTTTCGTAAGTGTTTCTTTGACTGCTGTTTTTGCCCCTGAGGTCTTCCTGAGGGGTATTCCACCAAACTCGCTAATTAAAGCGGCGCTTACCTGATTAAGCCTGGTTAGAACTAACGCCAACTTCCACTTGCGGCTAAACCCGTTCCATTAACGCATTTCAGCCGCGCCTTGTTGAGGCTTATTCAAGCCAGGTTAAAGTTGTCTTGTGTTACGCCGTTCACGGGATATGAAGCCAGACCAGAACCGTGAATGTCGAATCATCGAGAAAATGGCAGAAAAGACTAGCGCAAAAAATATTGATGGAACTGTATGAGGAGTACAAACCCATCATAACCAATAAAGGGAATACTGTAGTGATAAATAAAAATCGCGAGGCTGCTTGGGCAAGAATTGCCGAACGATTTAATACGGAAGTACCGTTAAGAGTAACATGTTCTAATATAACACTGGCAACGATTTCTCTAACGTGACGATAGTGTAGAGGTACGTGCCGGCTTTACACGTGGCCGGCCACGGTTCAATTCCCGACCATGGAAGTTTGAGAAACTTCTTCCTTTGTCCGGAACTCTCTCTCTTTTTTTTTTTTAGATAGGCCTAGTAAATGCATCTACATTGACCAACTCATTTATCTCAACAATTTAATGAATACATTCAATGAACCTAGTAATGAACTCACCTGAAAGGAATTTATGTGGCTGAAAATTGCATGCAGCAATGCCTTTGTCATTGGGATATACATGCTATTAATAACATCTTTATGCCTATCATGTTTTTGCAAGTTATATTTGGGTTCTGGGGAAATTGTATGACATATTTATCATAGTTAAGGTAAAATGTTGGTCTAATTCTCTGATCTAAAGACAATTATACAGGCAAAAAAACAAAAAAAACACACACATGAGATGTCTTCGCCGGGATGTGAACCTGCGATGCCCACATCCGGGGGCAGGAGCATCACCACTCACCCAACTGGGGGCTTCAGATAACGATATGGCCAGTTGGTTTTAAACAAAATAAACGATTTATTCATATTTTTTTAATTGCAAGAGTGTATTCTTAGACGCTTGATGAAAATATAGTCTGTTTGTACTTGATATATGTAATTTTGGTAATTTTTGGTCTTTCACGTGACGAAATCACGAGGACTAGGCTTGGCGGAACCTTCTGCTGGTACAGTTGTTTCCGACAGACGGACTTCTCTGAAACCCCCGCTAAAGTAAGCCTGATGGTTAGCCTGCCCTGGGGCAGGCTAGTTTGGTCGGATAAATTCCCATGGTTACTTAGCGGAGAGTGCCTCAAGTCACGTTGATGGAACGCAACTCTCGCTAAAGGTAGCGAGGCTTATCGAAATTAGCCCGGCTTTGCACTTAGCGAGTTTGATGGAATACCCCTCTGGTTTGATACTTTGTTTTTTGTCTTAGTTTTCGGTTTTGTATTTAGTTTGTTATTGAAATAAAACCCTTTTAACTGCATTTGGGTCCTCACCCCCTTTTTCTGAGTCTCCGTTTGCCCCGAACCTGACAGGTACATAGTTTCACAAGTTTACGAAGATATTTCAGCAACTCTGATGGAGATTTTTTTTGTAATACCTGTGTGTTATAGTCTCATTTAATAGCTGCTCAGTCCTGTCCAAATAAAATCGAGTTCACAAATGCGCTATTACTTTGAAATGGCCTTTGCAATTGGAATATTTTTATTGCTATGATCAACTGCCCCATGTGCATAGTAACATATTAATTTAAATTAAAAAAGGGTCACCTTAAAGGTGACACTGTGTAGCATTTTATGTAATTTATTAGCTTAAATCAATGTCTTCATTCATAAATATGTCCTCATTGGTGTAAAATTACCTCTGTCAATGATGTGACTTATCCTCATAGGCGAAGAATTTCTTATCTGTATTTGCTATGGACGGGTAAGTCCTAAGGAGGCTTCCATGTCTTTCCGCCATTCTGAAATATATAACCACAGAGGGGGACATAAAAGCCTAAATGCATTTTCGCTCAGAGCCAGTGTGACTGAAACGGCGAAGCAAATCAGCGAGAGGCGCTTGTCAATAATGTCATAATGCAGGATCATACACACAAAAAACTGAGCCGAGAGGCAGGCAAGAAGTAGTAGAAGTAAATTTGCTACTTCATAAAGTTGCAGATTTGCTACTTTTTTATGATGCTAACAACCAGCATTTATGCTAGCTAACTTCCCATAAATGTATGCATTTATTTTTCTAATTCAGAAATCACAACATGTGACAACGCCTTGTTAAGACGTGTTTATTTATTGGGTGGTTGGGCTAAGATGCTAGCGGTAGCTTTCACTTGTCATAGCAACGGCAAACATCCAGTCAAGCGAACAACCTTGCTCCAGAAATACTTTGCCAAATGGTAAAAACGCAGAACAACATTCGGACAGTCATCCTTCTCAAAACAATGGCTGAAACTGAAACAAGCCTGCCAACATTGACTTTTACTTACCACTCTACTATTTTAGTCTTTTATCTGTTTTGTGTTTTGTCTTTATTTTGTCCTTGTTTTTACATGTTTTGTATTTCAACGTTTCTGTAGTATTTTAACTTATGTAGGCTACTATTTTAACTTAGCTTCTGAACCTGTGCTTATTTAGTAAAGGCCTAACCAGGGACAGGGGTTGCAAATTGGCCTCGGCTAGAAACCTGTAGGCATGACATCTGTTTTTTTTATATGAAATCATTTTTGATGCATTTGTCCCTGCTCAATAAATGTCGAAATAATAAGCAACTTGTTTACGTTGTCTATGACAAATGACAAATCAACATGATCTCCATCTTTCCAGGAAATTCCTCTCCACTTAACAGCCTAACTCAGCTCCATCTCAAGATGAAGAGGAAACATCTGAAGTCAGAGGATGATCCCGTTGCTATATTTGTAATCCCTTACAACCACCCACATGGATCCCAACTTAAGCCCATCCTCCTGCTGACCTCTGAACTTTTCATATCCTGTCAGAAGATGCTGCAACTCTGACTGAAACATAAAGCTTTCGTCTGGTAATGCTCTGCGCTTGTGTGTCAAGCTATATGAATGAACCAGCAGGCCTAGCTGGCAGGGCTTCTTGACTCACTGTTGTGCATGTGTGTCGATGCAACATCCTGTTAAAAGATACGTGATTTCCCATGCTCACACAGCTGGGCTGTCGAGCGTTCTGGGAAATCACTACAGTCTAGGGAATACTCGGAGGAACACTTTGAGCTTAATGTCCCATATGTAGAGTACAATTTGATTGAGTTTGATCACGTTTGAGAAAATGATTATGAAAAGGAATGGCATACACATTTAATTGCAATGCAAAAGTATTAGAAGTTTCCACATCCAACGCTGAGGCGTCACTTTGACTTTTCCTTTTGCTGATGAAAGGCCTGGAGGTACAGGAGGAGTGAGACACAGGCCCTTCAAACTCTCAGCCAGCATTCCTATGGGCACGTGCCAACGCTCTACTCAAGCATGTCAGGAATGTAAAGAGAGACACAAGATGAAGGATGGTGATGGTTTAAGTGAGTCAGTCACATAAACAGCTCTCTAAACCACAATATATACAGTGTATATATATATATATATATACCAGTGTATATATATATATATATATATATATACACAGTATATTGTGGCCGAAACAGCTTTAAAATGCTGCATTATGCTGCATTTTCCATTATGATTGAAAGTAATGGAAGCCATTTTTCACTGCAGGGAATCGCGCATGCGCACTTGCGTCATTTTGATATTCGTAGGATAAAACACGAAAAAAATTGTACATAACTTTTCGTATATTTCCATACGAAAATTCATGAGAATACGTTGCTACAGGAGGCATCTAGAGGCTGTTATTTTTGCAAATGGAGGCTCAACTAAGTACTGATGTAATTTTTATGTTGGGGTTCCCAAATATATGCACCAGTCTAATCTTGTTATGATGCCTATTGCATATTTCCTGTAAATCCAATAAAGAAAATGTCATTGCTGAAATACTTTGGTTTCCCTAAGTTATGTCATATATGAAAAGGAAGTTGCTTCTTTGAAGTATCAGTCAAAGGTGAACAAAAATCCCAAAAATGAAGAGGGGTCCCCAAACTTTTCATAACACTGTATATATATATATATATATATATATATATATATATATATATATATATATATATATATATATATATATATGTACACATACAGTATATCAAATCTTCTTCTTCAGCAGTTGTTGTTGTTTCTGGTCATGTTGAGCCGTCACTGTAAGTTAGTTGTATATGCATTTAAAAAGTCTGCAGACCCTTATCTATTGCTTTAGAGTTTTGTCCTCTGGAAACCTGCAGGAACACTTGGAGAGAAATAAAATAAAATAAAAATATCTTAACATCCATCTCAATTGAGCGGGGTGTGTGTTTGTGTGTGGCAAGATGACTGAAGTGATAGTCATGTCTTTTTCGTTGTGAAAGAATGTATTCCGGTCATTTGAAGCGCAGAATGCTTGAACACTCAGACAGAAAAAAGAAAAGAATATCTTGTGCTTTTGTGATTTTCCCTGGTGGTGGACATCACAAATTATTTTCCAATCCTGACCACTTTAAAATCCACTCTGATTTTAAATTAATCCATACTTCCCATACTTCTTATTTATGAGGCCATAATTGGTTTTAGGGCTGCCTCCAAAGGAAGCCGGGATGGGGCCCCATTCAAGAAACTCAGTCTGGTGATCTCTCCTGGGGGTTTGTTTATGGGGCAGACTGACTGAGTGAGTCACAGGGCCATTTGAGCTTGACCAGTTTATATGAGAAGTCAAACCTGGTAGGACAACACATTTCTGAACTTTAAAAAACAAAACACATAAGCAAGCAGCTAGGCTCAGAAGTTATGCTCTTTAAACGTTATGTATTTCCGGTCGCTCCCAAATCAGCGAAGTCAGCGATTGATGACGAGGGCTGATTAATCTTCCAGCCAGGTATGCCAGGGTTACGGCCCGCGGGCCGGACCCAGCCCGACTGAACGTCACATCCGGCCCGCAGGTGATAAGGGGAGAATATTTTTTTTTATTATTATTTTATCTATTTAAAAAAATATATATATACCGTAGGGCTGCACGGTGGTGTAGTGGGTAGCACTCTCGCCTCACAGCAAGAGGGTCCTGGGTTCGATTCCCGGGTCGGCCCAGGTTCCTTCTGTGTGGAGTTTGCATGTTCTCCCCGTGTAAGCGTGGGTTCTCTCTGGGTTCTCCGGCTTCCTCCCACAGTCCAAAGACATGCAGGATGGGGATAGGTTAATTGATGACTCTAAATTGCCCGTAGGTGTGAATGTGAGTGTGAATGGTTGTTTGTCTCTACATGTTGGCCCTGCGATAGACTGGCGACCTGTCCAGGGTGTACCCTGCCTTCGCCCAATGACAGCTGGGATCGGCTCCAGCCCCCCCGTGACCCTAAATACAGGATAAGCGGTAGAAAATGGATGGATGGATATATATACCGTAAATCCTCTAATACTGGCCTGTACTCTATTATTGGCCAGTCACATTGGCCGGGGCAAGTGTCGACAGGCAGCGTTATTTCCACCCTTCCCATTCATTGTCAGGTTTGCGTCGCGAAGATTTTGGCTGAGTTCTATATTAAAGGATTTACGGTATGCTCTGCAATGCATTTGACTCACGTCGAGTGTGGAGAGACGGTGCGCCGCTGCCTCCCGCAAGCTCTCGAAAATCTTTTAAACTGAATGTTGTCCATGTAAAATAAAGACAGATTCAGCAACTGCATAGCTTATTTCTCACATAAAATGATTTCAGAAACACGTTTTGGTGAACTATTGTCGTAAAATAAGAGAAAGTTTCCAAACGAGCCGCCATGTTGGTCGGTTTGAAATCCGGGAGGAGACAGGACAGCTGTGAAAGCGATCGTCCAATCAGGTGCAGCCATGAAGTGTGCACGTGATTGTATGAAGGAGAGCGCCTGTCAATCATCGTCCTTTGTAATGTATGTAATTTAGGCCTCGTTGTGAGGCTATTTCGGTGCCAATGCAATTTCTTTTTGATGTGTAGGCCTTCATGAATAATTTCAAATAGCCTACCTATCCATGCGTTGAGTCAATGTTTGGCCTTTTCAGTCCGAAAGTGTAATCCGGCCCCCTGAGGTCTCACTTGAAAAAAATCTGGCCCCCTGTCCAATTTCACCCTGGCATCCCTGTATTAGACAGTGTTGTTTGTCTCAAGTGGCGTCTTATTGATTATGAAAGGATTTCCTCTTCCTCTCACATTGACTTCACTTATCTCTGTGGCCCCTTCCTTTTGTCTCTGAGAATGAATGACCTGCTATCTGTATTTGGTCTAGCAGTCTGTGACTCAACTTCAGTGCAGACCACTATTACCTAACATCCTTTGGTCTCCTGCAGATGTTAGACATTCTTTGAACATTTATCAGCCGGACACTCCGGCTCTTCATATTTCAGTCTGTCTCTCTGACAATTCTTCACACGTGTCATCCCTTTCTATCTCGAGGGAAAATATGTAAAGGCTCTTCCTCTTCCTGTGGGGTTGATTGACACAGCATCCTGCATATGCTCGGCTGACCAGCGGGGTACTGTCACTTCCTGTATGACCTGGGGGCAGAGGGGTTTAAAGAGGAACGAATGTGGCTAAGAGGTATCCTGAAGAGTGGGCAGCAGCCCAGTTGTTATGTGAGGTTGATTATAGATCTTGATAAACGGATCATTTAGACAGCCCGAGAGATGTTGAGACAAAATGAATGGGCTTGCAGTAGCTCCTATTTCATGTACATGCAAGTCATTAGTCAGTTGATTTTCATTCTGCAGCTTTTGTTCCACTTTGTAGCTGTCATGACACTATTTTAAGAGCTTTTAAGAGAGTTACTGTCCAATAATATCATCAAAATTAAATCCACCACAGTTACATCTTGTATTGTGTGTGGCAAGGGTCTCCTGCTTCATATTCTCTCTTTGTGCTATCTGTAGACATAATAATTAGAAAGTTCAGTAAAGGATGTGAAAAAGATGATTTCCTCATAGCCTTCGTGTTTTACTGCTGATGGTTATAGCAAATATGGCATAAAAGAAACAGAGTTTGTGGTAATTACGAGCTCTGACGAATGGGCCTTGGTTCTTGGTGTGGCAGCAATAGAAATGCTCCGAGTTTAAAATGTAACAGCTTTTAAAGTGATTGAAAACTATTGAGACAGGGGTGAAAGACCTCGACACTAGGGAACGGCTTTACTGCGAAACTAGGTTTTGATACGATACTAAGTGATACTTGGTCAGAATTGTCGATACTGATACTTTGTATTTTAAAAAACAACCTTTGTACTTTCATATAGGGGAGAATGCATTGTGACACTGCCAATTTAATTAAAGTGTCGAAACTGACTTCAGTATTATTACTATACCATTTATTACCATGCCACCTGTGAGACCTGGGTTAGATCCCCAAGCATATATAAACAAAGAAAAAAACTGGTTTCGTTTTTTTATGTAGCACCGAATGAAGACAGTTTATTTTTTTTTGTTTCCAGTGTTAATATCTGTGCACTGAACACAACAGCAGTGAAGAAGTGAGTTCATGCTATGTTCATCGGAATCTTATTGCACAGAAGAGAAACTGAAATCAATCGGACGCTACAATCAATCTTCAAAATCAAGACGTAGTATCAGTAGAATCAATATTTTGGGATCGATTTGCCCACCCCTACTCCATCTGCTTATTAGAGGCAGGGTTTCAGTATGGCATCATGTAAATGTGGACTTTACCACACATGCAGACCCATACATATAACAAGCGCTTTCCAAATCCATAATTCTTCCAGTCCACAAGCAGACAGTCTGCCCTTACCCATAGTATGTTGATGCAACAAGGGTTGAGAATATGCACACAGAATATGTATAGGCTGAATAATTTGGTTTGGTTTCTTATATTTGGCAGATGGACAAAGTTGTTTTTTTTGTCAGTTTTCTCCAGTGTATATACGTTTTATATTTGGCAGCTCATGGAAATAAAAAAAAGTTATATCCGTTATAGCCACACTATGAGGCAGCAGACCTTGTTCATGCATATAGCTGCCAATGTCGATACCTTTAAAAGCTAAAAAATATTTCACCCCGGGTTATAACAAGAAATTTAAATGTATCTTCATTGAAAAAAATTGGAGGTCTAATAAAATGACTACATTATATTCCAAATAATTGATACAATAACTCTTAATACACCAATTGCAGATGGTGTCAGGCCTGGACTAAAAAGAGGACTCAGATGCAGGGCAGCATTAAGATTCAACAGGCTTTTATTCTGTGATTCGAGGCGTCAAGACAAAGAGACAAACAAAGAGGCTGTGAAACCTAAATCTGACTATATCGGAGGTTAAACAAAATGAAGAAAACAAGGACTAAACTGAAAACCTCACCAACAGTGGGAACTCAACGAGGCTCGGAGAAACAAACAAGACTAAGTACGAGAAAAACTAAAAAGGCAAAACAAAAATTCTCTCACAAGGGAGGAAAACTCTGGCTATGAATACAGGCAACTCTATGATACAAAAGAACAAAGAAATCAAAATCGCTCCAAAAGAGAGGAAGGTAAAAAGGCAAACTAAATCTGTGAGCTGAGCTACACTATAAATGATTATAAACAAAAATTCACTCTTCTCGAGGCACCAAAATGACAGAAAAACAATGAACTTGAATACTTATCATGACAAGACTGTGACGAAGGGCTTGAGTGATCAACAGACGAAACGCACTGGCACAAGACAAGGGGAGACGCAGACTTAAATACACAGAAGGATAATGGGGAACAGGTGAAAACAATCAGGGATGACGTCAGACTGGGGACACATGAGGACTGCGGCGTGACAGATGGAACCCAACCCAATTTCTGCCTTAAGTCTGTTGAGGCATTTTTTCTTGCTACAATCGCGCTGTAATGCTTGCTCCTGGGTGATGTTGGGAATCTGAAAGTCATTGACCTGATCATAAGCGTGTTCTAGTCCTGCTCTATGTGAAAAGTGTCAGTGTTAATAAATTATGTACTGGTAACCTGATAATATAATATCACATTGTCTAGCTACTGTTTTGTCCTTAAAAAGCACAACCACATATGCTGTTGCTGTCGTTTTTTTCTCAGGCCTTGTCACCTGGAAATCCCAAACAGAGAAAGAATGCACTTGCAGTAGAGTAATATAATTACTACACAGAGTCAACAAGTATCTTCCCATCTTCTTTGTGAAAGAACATCTAGACAGAGTGAGTCAAGATTACAGCGTAGTGCCGCAAAAATTACACTTATTCTGACAAAGATGCACATGCCCGCTGTGAAAATTAGCACCCTAACAGTGGCAGATTGTTTGCACCACATTAGAGTGTGTATGTGGTGTGGTGTGATTGTGTGCATTTGCATGCATGTGTGAACAGTACCTAACCCAAAGCTCAGATTCCTCTGGTTGTCCATGTTTACAAAAAAGGAGATAGAGGTTTGGTCGTTTTCCTCCATCCTGAGATGAAGCAGAAAGAATGAACGGGTTTAGATAACGAGATTTAACATGATGACGCCAGTGAGTTTTTGTTTTCATGAATGCCAAGTGATTAACATTTTTCTGCAGGTGCTTTTGGCCAAATTGAGGCTGGAATCCATGTTTGTTTTCTTGCTCTTCTTCTCCCTCTCATGTACATTCTTTGATCCCCACCTCTCCGCTTTTAAACAACTACACGGTGGGAGTGGAGTATTTGAGCTTGAGTTCACAGGACTCAGAAAAGCGCACAACAAAAAAAGTATTCCTAAGAAAGTAATGTACATGTATGTGCTCAAACGAAAGAACTTCAAATATGAAACACATCTGTGCTGTCTCGATTCCAGTCAGGTACTAGGGGTAGAAAATATGAAGGAGAGAGTGAATATGAAAAAGGTGTAATTGATATTTCTTATAATACTTGTAGACGTGGCCAGACATTTTTAATAAAATTTAATTGCCCCCACTTTATGTGCAGTTTCTTACTGAATCTTTGGTAATGCGAGCTCCACTACAGGATGCATTGCAGTAATACATGGCTTCACATCGCATGCATACATGCACAACATTGGAATGTGCTGAGAGGTAAATGTGGTGGAAACATAAGCACACATCCATCCATCCATCCATCCATTGTCTTCCGCTTATCTGGGGATGGGTCGCGGGGGCAGCTGCCTGAGCAAGGACGCCCAGACTTCCCCTCTCCCCGGACACTTCCTCTAGCTCCTCCGGGAGGACCCCAAGGCGTTCCCAGGCCAGCCGGGCGACATAGTCACTCCAGCGTGTCCTGGGTCTTCCTCGGGGTCTCCTCCCGGTGGGACATGCCTGGAACACCTCCCGAGGGAGGCGTCCAGGGGGCATCCGGTACAGATGCCCGAGCCACCTCAACTGGCTCCTCTCGATGTGGAGGAGCAGCGGCTCTACTCCGAGCTCCTCCCGCGTGACGGAGCTCCTCACCCTATCTCTAAGAGAGCGCCCCGCAACCCTGCGGAGGAAGCTCATTTCGGCCGCTTGTATCCGTGATCTTATTCTTTCGGTCACGACCCAAAGTTCATGACCATAGGTGAGGGTAGGAACGTAAATTGACTGGTAAATTGAGAGCTTCCCCTTTCGGCTCAGCTCTCTCTTCACCCCGACGGACTGATACAGCGACCGCATTACTGCAGCCGCTGCACCGATCCACCTGTCAATCTCCCGTTCCATCCTACCCTCACTCGTGATCAAGACCCCAAGATACTTAAACTCCTCCACTTGAGGCAGGAACTCTCTCCCAACCTGGAGGGAACAAGCCACCTTTTTCCGGTCGAGAACCATGGCCTCAGATTTGGAGGTGCTGATCCTCATCCCAGCTGCTTCACACTCGGCTGCAAACCGCCCCAGGACATGCTGGAGGTCCTGGCTCGAAGGAGCCAACAAGACCACATCGTCTGCAAAGAGCAGGGATGAAATCCAGTGGCTCCCGAACCAGATCCCCTCCGGCCCATGGCTGCCCCTAGAAATCCTGTCCATAAAAATAATGAACAGAACCGGTGACAAAGGGCAGCCCTGCCGGAGTCCAACATGCACCTGGAACAGGTCTGACTTACTGCCGGCAATGCGAACCAAGCTCCTGCTCCGGTCGTACAGGGACCGTACAGCCCTTAGCAGAGGGCCCCTGACCCCGTACTCCCGAAGTACCTCCCACAGAATGCCACGAGGGACACGGTCGAATGCCTTCTCCAAGTCCACAAAACACATGTGGACTGGTTGGGCAAACTCCCATGAACCCTCGAGCACCCTGCGGAGGGTATAGAGCTGGTCCAGTGTTCCACGGCCAGGACGAAAACCGCATTGTTCCTCCTGAATCTGAGGTTCGACTATCGGCCGAATTCTCCTCTCCAGTACCCTGGAATAGACTTTCCCAGGGAGGCTGAGGAGTGTGATCCCTCGATAGTTGGCCCTTTTTGAATAGAGGGACCACCACCCCGGTCTGCCAGTCCAGAGGCACTGTCTCCGACTGCCACGCGATGTTGCAGAGACGTGTCAACCAAGACAGCCCCACAACATCCAGAGACTTGAGGTACTCGGATCTCATCCACCCCCTTGCCACCGGGGAGCTTCTTAACTATCTCGGTGACTTCGGCCCGGGTGATGGGTGGATGAACCTCCGAGTCCTCAGCCTCTGTTTCCTCTATGGAAGACGTGTCAGTGGGATTGAGGAGATCCTCGAAGTATTCCTTCCACCGCCCGACGATATCCCCAGTCGAAGTCAACAGCTCCCCACCTCCACCGTTAACAGTGTTGGTGGAGGGCTGCTTCCCCTTCCTGAGGCGCCGGATGGTTTGCCAGAATTTCCTCGAGGCCGACCGGTAGTCCTCCTCCATGGCCTCCCCGAACTCTTCCCAGACCCGAACCTTTGCTTCAGTCACCGCCCGCGCTGCAGCACGCTTGGCCTGCCCGTACCTGTCAGCTGCCTCAGGAGTCCCCCGGGCCAACCGGGTTTGGTAGGACGCCTTCTTCAGCTTGACAGCATCCCTTACTTCCGGTGTCCACCACCGGGTTTGGGGATTGCCGCCACGACAGGCACCGGAGACCTTACGGCCACAGCTTCGAACAGCCGCGTCCACAATGGAAGCGGAGAACAAGGTCCATTCGGACTCAATGTCCCCAGCCTCCCTCGGGATCTGGTCAAAGCTCTCCCGGAGGTGGGAGTTGAAGACCTCCCCGACGGAGGGTTCCACCAAACGTTCCCAGCAGACCCTCACAACACGTTTGGGTCTGCCAAGTCTGTCCAGCTTCCTCCCCCGCCAGCGGATCCAACTCACCACCAGGTGGTGATCAGTTGACAGCTCAGCCCCTCTCTTCACCCGAGTGTCCAAGACATACGGCCGGAGGTCAGATGACACGACCACAAAGTCGATCATTGACCTCTGGCCTAGGGTGTCCTGGTGCCACGTGCACTGATGGACACCCTTATGCTTGAACATGGTGTTCGTTATGGACAAACCGTGACTAGCACAGAAGTCCAATAGCAGAACACCACTTGGGTTCAGGTCGGGGGGGGCGTTCCTCACAATCACGCCCCTCCAGGTAACACTGTCGTTACCCACGTGAGCGTTGAAGTCCCCCAGTAGAACAATGGAGTCCCCGGTTGGAGCACTCTCTAATACCCTTCCCAAGGACTCCAAGAAGGCCAGGTACTATATCATAGGCCGAAACAACAGTGAGAGACCTATCCCCGACCCGAAGGCGCAGGGAAACGACCCTCTCGTGGCGGCCGAGCTGGGGAGCTATGAGCAAGCCCACACCAGCTCGGCGCCTCTCACCGCGGACAACTTGTAGAAGTAGAAGAGAGTCCAGCCTCTCTCAAGGAGTTGGGTTCCAGAGCCGAGGGTGGTGGACCCGGCCACCAGGCGCTCACCTGCAAGCCCCAACCCCGGGCCTGGCTCCAGGGTGGGGCCCCGGTGACGCCATTCTGAGCGATGTAAACTTCCTTGATCTTGTGTCTGTCATTAAGGGCTTTGGAACCGCTCTTAGTCTGACCTGTCACCTAGGACCTGTTTGCCTTGGGAGACACTACCAGGTGCATTAAGCCCCGGACAACATAGCTCTTAGGGTCATTCAGGTACTCAAACCCCTCCACCACGGTAAGGTGTCGGTTCAAGCACATAGACATATGATTATATCTAAGGTGTCAGTAAAAATGTCCAAATCATTTCCAATCTTGGACCGTTCAGCAATGATAAATAATGACTTCTACCGAGGAGTAGTTTCTGAAGATTTCACATGTCACACCATCACACCATCATACCCACAGTTAAGGCCCTTGCACACTGAGTCGTTTTTTTTCGCATGCATTTTTTTCATCCGTCATACAAAAATGTAATTACACACAGAAACCTTGCACACTGAGGCAGATGCATTTTTTTACATATCTATTTGTAAGCAAAAAATGGAGTCATTCAGCAGTGAGGAAGATTTTTTAATTGTCTCATTCTTGAAAAAAGAAAAAGGATAGAGCTGCGCAACTATCGCGATCGATTCCATGTGGACTTCAGGATGTCGGTGGTGCAGTTCAGGGACCGCACATCAGAAAACAGACCACCAATTGACCCATCAAACCTGTTGTTTGACAGACAATAGTTTGGAGTCGGTGTGCAAATGTGCATGCCACAACGTGAGGTCCTGTTTATTTTTTAACGTTGGACAATTTGAGAAGAAAAAAATCGACTCAGTGTGTAAATGCCTTTACACTGTTGGTTTTGAAACCAACCATAGCAAAGGTGCTTTTGTTGCCTTATCTTAACCACATGCAGGATGCAAACCTGTAATCCTGTAGCACCTGGGAACAAAATTATATTTCTACTCAAAAGCAATTAGTAGTATATTAAATCATTTCTAAGAGACATGCTGCAATAGTCCAATATCAAAATTCTGTCTTGTGACAGCGTTAAGGCCATGAGTAGGATCCATGAGTATCTCGTAGCATATAGGTTCCCTCACAATCTACAATTGTGCTTAAAATGTTGGCCTTGTTTACGAGGCTGGGTTTGGCTTCCGCGCTGATCCCTGTGTAGTGTTGAGAAACAAGCCTTCTCAAAGGCCAAAGTGAGGCTTACAGCAGAGCCTAAAGGGAATTTTGAAGAGGAAAGCAGTGGTAGAGGACCTAGTCAGGGCTAATTAAAAGGATCATGTTCCCTTCTGAAGACCCAGTGGGACCGGCTACATCCTGTGGCCATGCGGCAAGCACCAAATCCTGTAAAGACAAGACCAAACAGATGGACAGGGCAGAGACAAGGGAATTGAGTATTTCCTCACTTCTGCTCCTCTTCTGCACAGACTCCTTCTGTCAAGGTTACTTTCTTTTTGTAATTCTTTCACACATATCTGTCCAGCTTCTTTCTGTTTCATTCTCATTTGTATCTGACTCTTACTTCATACTTCTTCTCCTGTACACCTCCGCTACATTTTTTTAAAGCTCACACCTTATTTCCTTTCAACCAAGTCCAAGCCCATCTCATACATCGGCTCATGTTCTGTTGAGATACAGCACTCCCTCAGTCACAGCTCCAGCAAGACAGATGTGGGACAGAGGTGTCAGATCTCTGACGATGAACATCTGGAGAATGTTAATATAATCTGCGCAAATCAGATTCCTATAGTCATTGGCAGGAGTTCAGGGCTCTGGAGTGAGGGGCGGGCTCTGGAGAAACAGAGCAAAAAGAAAGGGTGGGAGTGGTAGCGAGGCAATGAAAGAGAAAAAGCTTGCTGGTTTGTGTCCTTGAGATCTAAACAGATGTGCTGTTAAAGAGGTTGCGCATTCTTTTTTTTTTCATTGTTGGCTTTGGTGTTTCATCAAACTGTTTTGCTCATACACAGAGCCTGAGTGATTAAAGAGGAAACACTTAGATGGTGAGAAAATGGGGCCCACTTCATGGGCACAAATGAAATTTCAACCCATGAGATGTGTGAACATGTAGCTCCACAGGAGAGATGGGTTCAGGGTCACTGTGCTTGTGTGTGAGAGAGAGTTTAATTAGTGCGCCTGCTGAACGGTTGAACGTGAGAGTAAGCCATTTGTAATGGCAACCTTTGACCTCTCAGTTCGGCTCTGTCGTAACTACCTTTCCTCTCCCCTGTTTTTATGTGCATGTGAGGGGGGAATCGGATGTATTTCATTGTGCAGGGTCTCCCTGCCTCCCAGCGTAGAGATGACAGGGGGAAAAAAAATATGATGTAGGAGCAATGAGGTCTCACACACACACACTCTCTCTCTCTCTCTCTCTCTCTCTCTCTCCAGCCTCTGTAACGGCCAAAGCAGATTCTAGTACCCCCCATCCACGTACAGAGCGTGGTCCCCTGGTCTTCATGTGAGCCACCGTGTGGGGGGTTTATCATTGTGAAACTGTCACTGAACACTACTCTACATCCACGGGTAGTCATAACCACTGATGACATTCATTCATTCACATGCTGCTGCAGAATGCTGTGCTTGCAGGCTAGACAAAATGTAAAAATGTCAACCAGTGCAGTCTGTTTTCACTTTGTTCTGTTTTGTTTTCTTCATACACAAACATATAATGTGTTCTATATATGTATAGAATGTTTATTATGTTTTTATCTTACCTCCTACATGTTTTTCTCAATGAAGAAAAAAAACAGAGTAGAAGGGAAGGAAGGGAGACGAAAGGGGAATCAAGCCGAGGGAAGGATGTGAAGGACAGGATGAGGTAAAGAAAGATACTGAGGGAAGCTTGTAAAAAGTATTTATACCTTCCTATTGAGCCAGCTAAAGGATAAAAAGGAGGCAGACAAACAAGTGTACAGCCAATTTTGAGGCAGAGGAATAAAGCCAGGTGGCTCAACCAGACGGCATGCAATGACAAGTGAAAATGAAGACTCCAAGGGGGAAATTTTAAGATACCTGAGGAAGCCTGTGTGATCTGAACCAAAGCCAGACACTATGTAACAGATGTCACCAGCAAAGAGCAGGCAAAGGTTGTTTGATGCAGTCTGGAGGAAGTGTCATAGTTAACACAAGGAGAAACAATTTTTTCTGAGGGGGGGGGGGGTTCCTCAGCTTTTTTCATGTAAACAGCAACATTTCAAATGTATTATAAAAATACATTTCAGCAAGACATTCATTTTTTAAAGTAATATTTTTGGTGGGAGGACAGCATGAGAGTGAAAGGGGCAAGAGAGAGCCATGCTTTAAGAGAGGGCTGCAGGTCGGATTCAAACCCGGGACCGCTGCAAGGAGCCTCAGTACATGGGGCGGTAACTCTACCACTGAGCTATCAGCGCATTTATGACATTCACTTAATCAATCAGATCTAGTAGTGCTCTTATGATGGGGCAGTCATATTATATGACTATTACCTTACGCATTCGCACAGTCGGCGAGTTTTTGCGATTGGAGCAGATGTTCCTCACACGATGTTATTGATGTGAAATATTAATACCTGACCATTCATCACTCAGTATTTGTGATGTGACATATTGAGTTGATAAATTGTCCGAGGGGACAATTCATTTTGCCATGTCAATGCAGGGTCATGTTAAAATAAATTATATCGCCGGGGGGGTTATGCATAAAGTGATCAATGGATCCGAAAATCCCTCCGGTGGGTCTTAAAAGAAATAACGAACAGTCCCTTAAGGTATCCTTGCTGAACAGTTACTACTTTACTCAAATGAGGACCTAACACTTGTTTCAACTTTTTCACTCTTACTTTATCGATATGTTGTAGTTTCTTTCGTTCGACAAATGTACTTTTTGGAAGACGCTTTGGGCAAAAGTGTCTGCTAAATGCCCTAAATGTAAATGTTATTGGCAGTATGTGCGTCAAGATGAGTATTTTTCATTAACTCAGAAAATGTAATCACTGGGAGGACAGAGAGTTGGCCTCTAAACTTTCCTTATTTATTGTTAGGAACGTTTTTTTTAGAACCTCTGTTTTTGATGGCGGTAAAGGCTGATTTAGTATGGATGAAGGTTAAAACAGAGAGCATTTTTTTTTAAATTCATCTCCATTAGTGTGGACATGGCTTTAGTGGAGCCCAGAGGGTGGTCAGGGTCAAACTATCACCTTTCTGTCCCTGTGTTCTGCCACAGCTGCCAACTCCATCCCAAACAATTACTGTCAAAAGGCCCCGCTTCATATGGCACACACTTTCTCTCTGTTTGTCTTAGTCCCAAACACATCAAACACACATCCAGACCAACAGCGAACCAGGAGGGGGGTCGAAAAATGTTGCCATTTTTTTTCAACTGCACTTTCACAACTTTCTTCCTCGGTAGTCTGGGAGAATTTTTGTGAGCTCCCACTCCTTGTGGCAGGTCAGATTAAAGTAGGCATGCTGTGTGGCACTCTGAGTTGGCACAAGGCACTTAACCTACTTCCATGGAAGTATTAAGTACCCAGTCAAGTTGAGAGTGTAACAGAACCGCTTCTTAGTAGATAATGTGAGGAGATGCCTAAACTTAGTTCTCTGTGACAAACCCAGTAAAAACACAGTCATAGGGTTGCAGATATCCAGTTTCACAATTTGATGGTTATCATACCGTAAACATTTGCTAATGACCAGTTTCATGAAAAAAAGATCAACGAAGAATCTCACCCACAATGCGTATATGCTTTCCTACTGGACTACCTCGTCAGACTCGGCAACCGGCATCACACTCAAAGCAGAGAAATGGCAGAGAGAGGCGACTCATCTGATCATCATCCCCCCAAAAAGAAAGTAAAATCCCTAGTTTGGGATTACTTTGGGAGTCCAAAAAATGAAGGTTGTCTTGTCCTGGAGGATGGAATTCCAATATTATAAAGAGTATAGATTATAAATCAAACAATCAATTGATGTATGGAAAAAACTTCATCCACCACCGGTACTAACATGTAAACTGACATGCTTTAGTTATATAACATAGCTACATCCTTTTTTTTATCATGTCTATAATTATTTCATTAGGGTTAAGCTAGCTCTGCAAAGACACTAGTTCCAGAACTGAACACCTTTTTTATTTCTTTATTTTCAAAAGGGAGATGTTTTACACATACTTCCAAAAAATAATTGGTTTGACGAAAAAAGGCCTTCAAATGTTTTCATTCATTTAAGTGGTATTATTGGGCTGCTCGGTCCAGTTCTCTATGGCTCAGAGCTAGTAAACTCTCCTGCTTGGAAGCAAATAGAGCAGTACCCCACTTCAGATGTACCACTGGCTAATTTTTCTTTGTGTGGTTTCTTCTATCTTGGCATTATTGCTCTATTGTCTGGGGATGGGCGGGACTGGTCTTGGGGTTGATTCATTGTTGCAAAGTGCATTTTGCTTTTACCATGTATTTTGTGGTGTCTTCTGTAAAGTATCCTGCACCTACAAAACTCAATGAATACAATGTTAAAAAAAACTTCCCTTGACATTATAATCAGAATCAAAATTGATAATAATAACAATAAAACAAGAATTTATTACATTTTAGGAATGTAACCCATATTGTTTTTTCGTGTTGTCAATCAAATATGAGTTCATTTGAGTGTGAGCAGGAGGCCAGGCAAACATTGAATCAAAGCTGTTATCAGATAGGGACCACAAGGTGTGGTAAGACTTGGCTGATGAGCAGAAGCCAATCTTTTCATTTCATTTTTTTTATTTGTTTCTTTCATGAAAATGCACATTACAAAATAAAGTTGGCACACAAGTCCACATCACATATGTCAAATTAATGCATTTATTGATTGGAATGATGGGCCAGGTGGTAAAACCATGATGTATCATGAAATAAAGGGCTCAAGGCAGTCCCTAACAGAGTTATTAATGTTATTGAGTTATCCTTTAACTGGCTCAGCCAAATCTGCCTGCTGCACATTGCTTAATGTACAACAGCTGGTGGTAGCTGGGGGCCTGTGGCAGCCCTGATGGATGTGATGTCACATCGCAGCTCCCGCCCACCCTGACCTCCCATGATTCCTCATCTGCTGCAGGCTCCAGGAAGGTGGTGAGTGTGGCAGAATTAGTGGTGAATGCTGTGTTGTATGCAGATCGTCCACTGCAAAATCCATCTTATTTTCCCTAGACACACAAACACATCATAGCAGGCTGTCAGTGTCTGTTCAAACCAGCTCAGTCATATTCCGTGAGAATTACATAGTGAATAATAATGCACCTCAGAATTTATTTTCAATGCTATTGATCTTTCCCCAGCCTTAAACAAATGTTTTAGCTCCCTGATCTTAACTTTAAAGGAAAAGCACGTCAATTTTACACATCACGTCTTGGGAAGTTCTACTGTCTGATAAATCTGAAAGATTTCCAAGTTATGTTACTCTCTGCATCAGTTCGGTCTGCAGCCTTGAAGTTTGAAAATATCTGGGGTGTGGAGTCAGAAAGAAGTGATCTTAGCAGATCTCTGTAGTCCGCTGCTCATATCTGCTTGAGGCTAGATGCTCGAGGCTAGTTGCTACTAGCATAACGCACCTGAACCTCTTGCTGAAATGTCAGGGGTTGAGTTTCATTGTGGATAATGCAGGCAAAGGTTAAGAGGGATGCATGGATTGAAAAAGATGATATCATTCTGCTGCATCATTTTGAATACTGCCTAATCGAGAGTCAGAAAATAGTGACATGCAATGCTAAATTGGTGAAAGTAGCCTACTCTTTTAACCAAGTGTTCAGTTAAACCCTAACCATACCTCAATTATTATTTATTTTCCAAAGCAATCTTTCCCGACAGCTACCATAGTTGCCATGCTCAGATATTGCAGGGGGAAAAAAATAATTGTTGGCTTGAATTTGATCTGAGGTTTTGTGGAATTGTACAACTGATGTATGCAACAGAGCACAGCAAGTTCAAATGGAAACATGCTGATTCCATCTCTCACTGTCAATATGTCTGAACATTTGTCCTGAAAATCAAACCAATTTCAAACTCAGCTTTGTGGTAGGGGATTCTTCAAAACAGAGATATATGGAATGCGTCTGTGTGTGTGTATTGCATCTGTATTTCACGGAGTCTACTTTCTTGCCTCTACACACGGCTATGAGACATAAGGTTGCTAAGGTTCAATCTCATTCTCATGATCAAATGAATTCCATCACTGTCATCGTGGCATTGTCAGGGCAACCACTTCGACCCCTGCCATTGATGCCGCTGCTCAGTCAGCGGGGAAAATGAACGTGAGAGAAAAGCTATAAGGGGAGCAGGTTGTCAAAAAGGCAGATGTTGAGTCAGAAATGACAGGGGATTTACAGTGAATGACAAAACGAGAGTAAATATTTCATGTGACCATAAAACTGTTTTTAATAATGTAGGGAAGCTGGGACCGTTAGCTGAAATGAGTGTTACTATAGTGACTGAGGGCGTCACAGATCCAGTTCTGTAAACAGGCAGATCCACATGACTGTCCTGTCCTATCTCTCTCTCCTGCAGGGGGACTGGTAAAGAGCTGGGATGCACAGCAGGTACATGCTTTATTTATGGCTTTGACTCTATTTTGGAACTCTATATGGGGAATGTTTGGCTGAAAGGGTAACATACAGATCTTAACACAGCTGAGGGCATATAGGCTGTTCTTCTCCTTTTTCATCCCTGTGATGAAATAGAAACATTTTTACACTGACAATCAGGCAGACAAAGAAGTCAGGGTACCCTTCTGTGCAGCTGTACACACGGGTGGATTGGCTATAGGGAGTACCGGGAGTTTTCACGGTGGGCCGGTCAGTAATGGGCCGGCAGTGGCTGCCTTTTTTTATTTTTTTTTATTTTGCTGCAGCCCAGGGAGAGAGACACGCACCAGCCCACAGAGCTCAGCTGCAGCCCACAGACACATTAGAGGCCCAGTGGCTTGTCTGTCTAAAGAATACCTGGCCCAGTGGCCCTATGATAGGCTACAGAGGCCCAGTAGTCCCACCCATTTTCCAGACCCCCCACTCGTCCAATCACCTTTAATGATGAGCAATCATTATGAGAGAGAAAAACAAAGTGAAAATGGAGAAAAAAACGAAAAGGCGGTGCAGAAAAACTGAGGAAAAAAATGCTCTCGCTACTGATGCCGCTAAGAGCAGAAACATATTAAACATGTTTGTTGCAGCGGGGGTCGGCGGCGGCGTGGCCTCCAGCTCCGAGGCTTCAGCTGCGCCGGCTGCGGCAGGTCCCTCTAGGCAGGTGTCGCAGGCAGACAGTGAAAGTGAGGCTCCCGCTGCCATGGTGGTACAGGAGGAGGAGGAGATTGGTGGTGGTGATAGCAGGTGTGTGTGCTAGATAACATGTGGATAAACACTCATTCACTAAATGTTCAGAACCGTTGTCTATGAACTTTACTTGACATAATAGATCTCTGCATAGTGTGTGGTGTGTTATAACTAAATCTAGTTATCTAAAGTGTTGGAAAATAATATACTATCCTGATTATTTAATAGTTGCTTTTATTAACCACTATTTTATATTTTCATCAAAGCATGCCACACATTTGCAGATCTACAAGCTTAAAACTCACATGTTGCAATGTGGTGTGGTTTGACCACAGTACCTTGCTATCAGCCTGCCAATGCCATGATCAGTTCCACCAAGTGAGTTAAATAAACAACACTCTTGAATCTTAAATCCTTTCTCCAGTATCCTTCTTAAGAGCAAATGAGCAACATACTGTGTAGTCATCATTCATTTTATTCAAGGCTCCAGAATATAAAGGGATAGTATTCAGTACAGTAGTGTTATTAAGGGCTTGTGTGATTATATGTACAGTACATCAACGGGCCGAGTTGGCACAGTATCTGCGCGCGGATGGTGGTGGGCCAGTCTGGACCAAAAAGTCCAGGGCCGAATTTTTGTCCCAGTCCAGGCCTGGCTGGACTGGGACATACTGGCTCATACTCACCACCAATGGGTTTGTTTGCATGTGGTACTGCATTATCGCACGTTTAATGTATCAGTGAATTA
Source organism: Eutrigla gurnardus (assembly GCF_963514095.1). Lineage (NCBI taxonomy): Eukaryota > Metazoa > Chordata > Actinopteri > Perciformes > Triglidae > Eutrigla > Eutrigla gurnardus. Next base: position 12,775,353 of record NC_139921.1, on the reverse strand, counting down.
TATGTGACGTGTAATGATGCAAGCTGATGGAAAAGTGAAAACGGCTTCAGCAGGGGAATGTGCTTCATCTCTGCAGGAGGAGTTGTCTTAATCTATGAGGATGCATCTGAGCCTGTGGAAAGTAGGAAGACAGTTTGAGGAAGATCCCATTCTGAGTGTGATAATGGCTCTATAACTACTGAAAGTGATTTGATTAAGGGAAGATGGAAAGCCTCTGTGTCTGTTTGCAGACCTCAACAGTATGACCCCGGTGGCAAAAATGTAGCCCTGTTTGAAATCCGACAAATCCGTGTGGTCACTCAGCAGATACAGTATCAATAATCAGCCGTTTTCCTCTTCTCTATTTGAAATAACAAGGCTATACATCAGGCCCAACAGTCACTTGCTTACTGCCAAACTACGTGAGGCTCCAAACTCTTTCAGCTTTTATAAGGTGATTTAGTATGTGGTTGGACTAGGGTGACCAGATGTCCCGCTTTGTGCGGGACCGCACAGCATTTTCATCACATTTTCCGCGTCCCGCATATTGAGATGATGTCCCGCAATTTGATTGGCAGCTGTAGTTTTTTTATTTACGTCTGGCTTTTATCCAATGGCTGCGTAGAAAACAGAGAAGGCTGTCATTACCGTCATTACGGGGCTGTTTGTTTGATGCTGATGCTGTCAATCAAAAGAGGCGATGCAGCTACAACAAAGACTGGGAAACTATCACTGGGTGGGTGAAACCGGTGCAGAGCGATTCACAGCGAGTTTTCTGCGAACTTTGCCAGAGTTATTTTTCTGCTGTGAGAAGTACAGGAGCGAAATTGGAGCGTAAGATAGGGCGGCGCTGCGTCCCTTTACAAATGCTGCTCTGTCCAAAATCCAGCTCGCTTCGCTCACATACTCTGATCTGTTCTCTGTGTTGTTCTCCATTGTGATGGCCGTGCTTCTCACTTCATAATGATGTAAAGTCATATGTGTGTTGTATTATGTTGTGATGATGTATGTACAAGAGTTAACCGTACTCACGCCTGGTTGGACCTGGAGCAATGTGCTGGAATGGAGTGCAGGCCAGCAGGGCACTAGGGAGGGGGGGGGGAATCGTGTATCGACATGGTATGGGGCAACTGGGCCTAATGTAAGTGTGCCTTAAGACTATGGCATTTTTGGTTATCTTGATACTTTTAAATTCAGGGAGAAAATCGGATACCCTGGAATGTTTCAGGAATTAGACCCTTTTGGGCAAATTCTTAACCAACTGAAAAAGGAGCTGTCCCATAACTGGCCACATCAACATCCATCATACATTGCAAGGACAAATTACACCAACTAGCCTTGAAAGCTCAACAGTCTTTGATTACCATAATGAACCTGCCACCATCCCAGAGGGCACTCCGCACCACCAGGAGACAGAAATACGGCCACAATGGACAGAGATCAAATTGCTCCCATTGTGCGTGCACCACATTGTTCTGGTCATCTCCCTGTGACACAGGTAATGTGCTTATGTTACACATCCATGGGCTTAAATCCTGACTGACATCAATAAAGAACTGACAATCTCATCACATTGAGGTCTCTTGTGTACACACACACACACACACACACACACACACACATATATATATATATATATATATATATATATATATATATATCAAAACCATTGTCATTGGGTTCAAGCAGATTATCTCCCACAAACTCTTGAAGCCTGGTCGGCTTACATTCTAGGTATTTGAGGATGTTATGGAAGTTTCGCCAGGAGATCCAGATCATATGGTGCGCAACCTCTTGTGACCTGCTCCAAGCAATGCCCTTGACCCCAATACCATGCCTGCTGTTACCGCTGCCCCTTACTGATAGTGACAGCTGGACAGATAGAGAGGGTCTTCTAACTGCTAAAATTGATCTTCAGTAGCAGCTCATCACTGACCCATGATTACCTTGTTAGTAAGTCCCCACAGGGAAAGACACACAAAGGAAATGTCTCTCTTTGGAACTGAGAAATAGCTTTTTTTCCGCCCTTGTTTGAGCAGGTGTCTTTACAGTTTTTCTCAGTCGCTTTGGTTCTTTTCTCAGATCAGAATGAAAATTCTCATAACTATTAGTCATATATTTAGTCATTTGTGCACATCATAGTAGCAATTTCTCCTTCCTCTGAACAAATTGCAAATGCTTTTGGACATGTATCAGTTGCTTTCATACAATTTTCTGCTGTTTTATAACATTATCATTTGCTTATGTCATGTCAGTCAAAATGAACTATACTTATGGATGCTGAATAGTCGTTCCCAATAAAACTAATAGTCTTCATTTCATTGCTTGAGTCATTACATATAAAATTGTTGAACTAGTTATCAAATTCTGTCAAGCAAATGATATACCTTTATTTATCCTTTTTTCCTGTAAATGTCTCCTAAATTGAACAATGCTACTTGTTCACAGTCACTCAGGGATCAATCCCATGAACCCTCACTTGGCAAGCGAATATGAACCGAGCAGGACATAGTGTGGACCATTTCTACAAAACAGTGGAAGAGGGAGAAGAGGCCAAATACATAGGCAGATTCCTAATGAAATTAGGGCTACGGTTGTGGACCATCCTGTCAATCAAGGCCTCACGATGGCTGAGGCTGGTCGGAGGGTGCAACCAAATGTTGGAAGAGCCACTGTGAATTGAAGCTCTACCAAAAGGGTGTTTCTTATGTTTGTTCTAAATAAGTGACTGTAGTGTATTTTTCTTTTACCCAATGCTGTAGAATTGCAAAGAGCATATACAGTAAAAATGTGAAACGTACGTATTCAGTGTCTTGTACTCCCTTACTCCCCTATCTACAGCAATGTGTAACTTTACTGTAGTTTTCAAATGGCTGTACCAGTAATGTATACTGCTGTCTTGAGCATTTTCAGGTAGTGTCACTGAGTTCTGACCTTTTTTTGCATTGGAAAACAGAGAATAAATAATGAAAACATGACAAATCCATTTGACTATCTTGTTCATAAACGATGGTGTCAAGACTTCTCATTTTGATGACACTGGCAGTTTCATTGACATGAATACTTGCTTTTGAGGAATGGACTATCCATTTTGAGCAAGTGACGTGCTTTTGCAGGTTATCCACTAGGTTTTGCAGTTTGCACTAATTGTTGTGAGAAATGCACTAACTGCTGTGCAAATGTTAATAGTGATGTGAGAAAAGCACCAAAGCGACTGAGAAAAACGGTAATATTGTACCTGTCAGTACACCCTGTTTGGTGTTTAATGTTTCTCTCTGTCAGGACAGTATCTCATGCTTTGACAGGGAGTGAATGTTCAAGAGAATAATACGGGCAGTAACAGTAAATCTCAGCAAGCACCCTTTTCCTGATGAGACACAAAACATAAATAACTGCCCGCAGTACCCACCTCCTTACCTCACGCCACCTCCCTCCCTATCCCCCATCCCAACCAATCAATCCCTAATCAGTCACTTGGGCTGTAGCCAGAGTGTTATAGGCTAACCAGACCTAGGCTAGCTGGGGCCTAATGCAGACTCCACTGGGCAGGTAGGTCAAGGTAGATAAATGCTAGCTGTCTCAGCAAACCAGTGGAGATGAGGTCAGTGCTGCACTGAAAACATGTTGGGTAGATAGATAGATAGATAGATAGATAGATAGATAGATAGATAGATAGATAGATAGATAGATAGATAGATAGATAGATAGATAGATAGATAGATAGATAGATAGATAGCAGGCTGTGCAGGATTTTGTAGCCTTATAGATGTTAATCTTCAGGCTGGATACTCCTTTATAACATACATCTGATGTTTTCACGTGATAGTCCAAACCCACAGAAACCCACCTACAGAGAAAAAAAGTACATTTGCTGATCTTGTGTCCCTGTGTTAATTTTGCATCCATCTCTCGCTATGTGCCAAATATATTGGTCTTAAATAAGAATGCAGTTATTTGTCTCACCCTGTAATACATTACAATGTGTTTGTCTAATCTCAATTAGCTAAAGATGTAGATGTGTGCATTTTACTCAGACATACGTCACATAATACTGTAGGTACTGATAGCGATAGCCTCCTGCACTTTCTTCTAACAAATGTACTTATTGTAAGTCGCTTTGGATAAATAGTGTCTGCTAAATGCAGTAAATGTAAATGTAAATGTATGATGGAAGATGAAAATGCTCTAGCTTCAGTTTCAGGGTGACGATCAACATTTCAAATAAACACATGAGACCCCAGTCTCTGTTATGCCACTTTTGAGCTAAGAATACCTCTCAGGAGTGAAGTTTAAATAACCCAGACTTTTCACCCCATCTGCTGAATTATTGAATAACTCACAAAGATGTTCATTCCACAGTGAGGAGGTGCTTGTTCAAAAGGTGCTGTTATTTTACATAAACGTGTTTTGATAATTGAGGATGAGAGAGGGAATTGGGGGCAAGAGATTGAAGGGGTGTGTTATAAATAGGTCAGACACAAATATGCGCAACAAACTGCAGTGATGCTCCATGACAACACAGCTGCAATGGCAGATGGAGACACTGGAAAACTAGAGCAAAATGACAACGGAATAATGAATCACGCCAAAACTGAGTGAACTACACTAAACTGTAGTTGAATTGAGTGGGGATGCCATCCCTCAACTGGAAGATAATTTGGCAAACAGTCACTACTCTTATGTGCCTTTTTTGACTCTGCGCCTCTGTAAATTAACCTGCACTCCGATCCCTGTGAAGGAGGGCCAGGAAATCACAACAACAATCAATCAAATAGTTATAATGATAATAAATGTCTAAATCCTAATTGAAACAGGCATGTAACTGTGTATTGTTCTCATGCCTTTTGAGTGCAATTCAGTGTAATCAAATGGGGAATGAGGAGTCAACAACAGCCTTTTTTTTCAGCAAAGAGGTGCAGAGTCAATTAATCCATCCCATGGCTCATTTAAACACAAACACATGGCTGTGTGGACTCTAGACTGCTCTCTACCATCTCTGCCCTTCATTCTGTGTGTGTGTGTGTGTTTGTGTGTGTGTGTTTGTTTGTTTGCTAGGAGGGGTGGGGTACATTTTCAGGAGGGCAGGCACTCGTTAAGTAAATTACTTCACTGACAGCAGGGACAAGCTCAGGCTGCAGACATAAGATGGAGACAGACCCCAAATGCACACACTCACACTGGTACACACCCTGACACATTTGCAGAAAATCCACAACACCTCTGAGAGCACAACAGCTGAAAATTCTGTGTGGGCAAATTAGTGACGTTTCAGTAATGGCTTTACTGCCTCCACACAAATCAATGCATTGCCATTTGCAAATCATGATCACTGTTTGTTTTTCCACATAGTTCAACGTGGTATTAGTGTATGACAGAGGGAACAGCAACACAACCTCGGTGACTTAAGCTCATTATGTCTAGACAGAACAAAACGGCATCAAACATCCTATTCGTCTCTGTTCCACTTCTGGATGAGATTATGTTGATTGAAGAAATGAGTCGATACAAGTCTGCCATATTTTATTTCCAAGAGGTTGAGCTGTTGATATCTGAGTCATGTATAGTTTGTCGGATAACCCTCAAAGCTCTCTCTTTCTCTCTCTTGGGCTCCCCTCCCCCAGCCCACGCCAGACTGCCCGCTGAGGCACAACAGGGCCGCCAGATCATACTTAACACCAGCCACAGTGTCTCTCCACAAACCTCTCCTCTTCCCATCCCCCCTGCTCCCATCCCCCACTCAATCCTTAAATCTGCATTACAATGAAGATTGTAGAGGAGGAGGTGCAGGAGGGTTTGAGAAGCCAGGGGAGAGGAAAACTGACGGGATCTCAGAGAGAATGATAAAGATTAAAGATTGTCCAAAAATAAATCCCCAGCTAGCAGAGAAACCAAACTGAGCTAATGAATCTGAGGGTGCACTCACACTTGGCAATCCATACCGTGCCAAAGCACTTTCGACCCCCAAAGTCAAATTTGTTTGACTAGTGTGATGGCATGGTTGAAAGGGGTGGGCTTTGGCACTGTACAGTTGCTCATGCACAAGCACGGGTACGCAACGTGGACATGGCGTAAAATCGATAGGCCATTCCGCTCATTATCGCTCAGTGCTCAACTCAACTGTAAGACACCGATGGATTCTAGGTTGGGCTTGGGCATGACTGTGAGCTGTACTGGATCAAAATTGGAGCGGGACATAGGGTGACGTCCTTTGAAAATTAATTAATAGTCGAATTACGGCGTGATTGACATATAGACGTAAATGTACTCAGGCCCGGTTGGGCCTGGAGCAATGTGAGTGCAGGCCAGTAGGGGACTGGGGAGGGGGGACAATCTTCAACACAGTATGGGGCAACTGGGGCTAGTGTGAGAGGCCATCCACACGTACCAAAACAAACTTTTTTTCTCCGTTTTGACTTGGCGTCCTTTCAAGAAAATCCACATCCACACGAATCCACTGAAAACAACTCAGCGCTGTAGCACATATTCCAGGCCCTTATATGGCGCTGTTTCTGCTACAAAAATACACCAAAAACGCAGAAGAAGAGACGGAGCCTGACCGGATGTTTGCCGTTGCTATGGCAACAAGTGAAAGCTACGGCTACTATCCACCCGACCACCCGATCAATAAACACCCATAAGATGACAATTTGGCCCGTATAAATAAAACCAACAATAACCATCAACAGTTGTCACCCTAAGGACCTTAACGAGGCGTTGGCACACGTTGTGATGGATTAATTAGAAAAATAAATGCGACATTCATGGGAAGTTAGCTAGCGGTTGTTTGTTAGCATCGTAAAAAGTAGCATATCTGTGACTTTTTTCCCCGGAATATCGCCCCCCTCTCTCGGCTCCGTTTTTTTCATACAGTGACCATAATACGCCGTTGTACAGACGAGCAGAATATCTGCTGCAGCATGTTCACAAGCACGTAGGCCGGCGTTGTTGTTGTTGTTACGAGACGTCGTGGGGGAAGAAGTCAGGCTAGAGGGTCGAGGGGCGGGGCGATGACGTCAGCGCATGCATTTTTGCCGTCTACACGAAAACTAACACGAAACGGAGAGGCAGCATTTTTTTTCTTTTTCATCCTGGGACCTTGTTTAAAAAAAGTCCGTTTTCAGGCCCCAAAATGCCAGATCCATGTGGACAGCTGGCTGAAACGTACAAGACTTGTGCGTTTACACACAAAAAACGTTTCCGTATGGACGGGGTTGTGAGTGTGTGTGGAGGTGGTGTGGTGTGAATGCATTTGCATGTGCTTGTTGTTGTATATGTCTCTACACATGAAACTTACGCTGCCAGCTATTTTTTTTCTATTTCTAGAGAGCAGGGGATATGTCTGTTGGCCTGATATCACTTAGGCCCTTTTCTAAAATGCAGCCAAGCAAAGCCGTCATGAATTATAGCCTATTATATTTTATTGGTCCAGAGTGTGTCGCGCTCTCTGTGCTTCCACTTCCGGATCATTAAACTGAATACACCAGGGATAATTGATTTCTGTCTGTCACAGGGCATCTGGGGTTTTGGGATTTTTGATAGACATTTGTTGGTGGTGATCACGGCTCTCTACATGTTTCGTATTGACAGGTAATTTAGAAGTGCTAATATACCGTTATATACACATTTTTAATAAGGCACACAGCTTGAGTTAGGCTCAGCAAAAAAAGAAAAAGAAGAGCGACGCATGCGTTGGAGGGATATGGGTGCTAGAGCCAGAATCAACCTTATTTCTGGAGATAATTTCCCTTCTTCCTGTGCTGCCTGTCTTTATGCTGTATGGATTAGGTGTACAGTTATATACATATCTATTTTTCTTTTATAAAGAAGCAATTTATGGAAGTAATTTATTCCCTCATTCTGGGAAAGATGAACCGGTGCGGGCGGAGTTGTGTTTTAGACTTTTTTTTTTTTTTTAGGTATGGATCAAATGGCCCTAGTCAGAGTGTGCCCTGAGATGATGGCACACTGACCTAGTAACACAGTAGTGCCTGGGGATGAGCTGCCTTACTACTGTAGGCCCATACCTGACACATGCACAAACACATGGCCTATGCCTAGACCCTGCTTCACTCATCAATGCACTCAATGTACTTCTTATCCCCTCACCCTCTCCTTTTGCTTGTCTCGCCATCTGTTTTATCCCTCGCTGCCTTCTTACCAACACTCAATGAATTTGCATGTAATGCTTCAAAAGCCTTGATATGACAGACACACACATGGAGAAGCAAAACTGCCAGAAATAATTTCTGATGAGGAAGAAATCAGGTTAAAAGGAAACCACGCTTCATTAATTATGGGAGTCAAAGTAATCTCAAATAAACAAGCCAGAGATGATAAGGCCAACAAAAACAACGCAACAGTCATATTCTCTTCCATACTCCCACCAAACCAAGCCCACTCTAGTTACATCAGTCGTAGACATCGATAGAAGGAGTAGTTGCCATGGTAACCAGGTCAGTGGCATGATATGTAGGGATGGGTGTGTTGCATCCTGTCTGCCACAGAGAAGGGGGGGGGGGGGGCTAGAAGGATATCTACTCACATCAACATTGTTGCTCCCCCGTGACACAAACAACTATTTTATCAATGAGGCGAGTCCAACATGCAAGCTCGGCTGGCCATCGGACATCCAGCTACTATCCCTTCCTCCTCCTCCTACTCCTCATCCCAGAGCCAGAGCCCAAGAGACATCTGCACAGGCCCCTGGCCAAGATGGCTGCCATGTGCAGCTTTGTTATGCCTGCTGGTGAGGGCCTTTTTGCAGTCAATACGCCAGTTGATCAAATGTATTAGCATTACAAAGGGCTTTCTTTTAAGTGTACGCAGCCCACTTCACTTTCCAGTCAAGAGGGCTCTGCACCTGATGGCCATGCAAATGTTTTTGTGTTTACCTGGCCAAATCAGACATATCAAATATTTGTTTGGATACCATGTTTGTTATTTCTCATATAAAAGGGTCCGTGTATGTTTTGGTCATTCGATTTTCAATTCACAAACGGATATTAAAAAACAAAAAATTAGTGGTTATTTGATTTTCGTTTTAAAATACTAAAATTAAAATTGAATTACAACGCGTTTTTCTTTGTCAAGGTCAGAAAGGGATGGAGTACATTTAAAAAATGATTTGTTTTTCATTGTCTAGTTATAATAACAAAAATTAAAATCACTAGAAGTCAGAAACGAAAAAATGCCCGTTTTTTTCATTTTCTACGACCGGAAGTTGCCGTTTTCTGGCAAGAGCGCCCAAAGTGACCTGTGGTTCGCCTTTCCCAGGCTAAAATGTCTTTGGAACCTTACTCTGACATGATTTTAGACATGGCAAAACAAGGCTTGCCATCTGCAGAAATCTCTGCACGCATATCGCACGAAAGTGGGGGCTAGAGAGGATTTTCTGCAAGAAATGTGAGGAGATTTTGCGCTGAAAAAGGCTCAAGCTTGATGGGACTCTCCGACGCACATTTGGAGTTAGAGGTGGCTAAAGCCATAACTGAGGTAGGAACCTGCTATATCTCCCCTTCGTTACCTTAGTGTGTGTGTGTGTGTGTGTGTGTGTGTGTGTGTGTGTGTGTGTGTGCGCGCGCGCGCTGGTGGTGTGCGTGCGCGCGCGTTGGTGGTGTGTGTGTGTGTTGGTGGTGTGTGTGTGTGTGTGTGGGGGGGGGGGGGGGTCAACATTGTCTATTTCCATGATTAATATATCAACTGGGGTAATTTAGGAATGTTAAAGTCATGTTTTTTTTGTTTTTTTTTAGACGGGACCTACATACGGAAGAAGGATGATGAAGGGGTATCTCGCCATGAAAGGAGTGCATGCTGCAGAGACACGAATTGGATCAGTGCTCAGGACTTTGCATCAGCCTTACCATGAAGCAAGACGTCAGGTAGTCTATGTTACTGTCTCAGCCTTTATATTTTACATCATCAAACTTGTACAATGCATGTGTAGTTTGTATAACACTAGAAACTAAGCGTTTTTGTGACAATATATGTAATTACATTTGCAAATAGATTGAATTTTATTTACAAAACCTGCAACCATTGCAGAGAAGGAGTAATGGGATTTCATATTTGTGATAATTAATGTTCCTATCTTTTAGGGTGCCCGCAATCTCAACCCCACACCATATCAAGCAGACTACATGGGTCAAAAGGTTCATATGGACCAAAATGAAAAGCTGGCTATGTTTGGGGTCACCCATGTTGTAGCCATTGATGGCTTCAGCAAAAAGGTTGTTGCTTATCCACCAATGCCTATAAAAAACAACCTAGTGATCTACCAAGATGTTTTCAGGTAACAGCCCATGTATTGTTGTGGACACTAAAGGGATTAATTAAATCTGTAATTTCTGCAAGACAGTGGTTGTCGGCCAATTTATGGATATTATATCAATATTGTGCTGTACTATGATACTAGATATGGTCTGGGATATCATAACAATATGACAGAAGTGTAGTCTCTGGTTTAAAAGGCTACATTTTAGGAAAGTTATGCAACTATGAAGTTATTAGACTTGTGGCTGTTTTATTCTTTGCCCCAACCAGCCCGGTCATCATATCAACATTACTAATGGTTCTTTATCAAAAAAATATCTTGTGCATAAATATTTCATGAGGTCTCAAGGTATTCAGCCAAAGATATGATATTTGAACTTGTTTATATTGCTTGGCCCTCGTTCCCCCCACTATTTTGTGTTGGCCATTTGCAGATTTCCCCTATTCATTGACCCACCTGTCAATTATAATTCCTTTTAGACAATGGAGAAAAAAGAAAAACCGGCAAATGACAAAGCTACATTCATTAATCCCATACTATTAAGCCTCAGTAGTTGTACAATGTGGCTAAATGACTGCTTAACATCTACATTGTTATTGTCAGTAGGCTATAACATTGTTATCATATCATAGCCAATACTTAGAGCAACTTATTCAGAGCAGTTGCGTTTGAAAGGTTTTCCCCAAATTACATTTTTTTTTCATCCAATAGGTCTGCAGTACTTGCCAATGGAATGTGGGATCAGGTGCGAGTAGATCATGGCAAGGAATTTTATTTGACACTGTTCATGCAGGAGCTGTTGTCGCCATATCGCCATAATCAGGAGAGAAGGCCTTACTTACAGACTTCATCAACAAGGGTAAAGTTGTAACATGCCATTGAACATAACATTAACCTTGGCCAAGAACAGGGATTTTTTTTAATTATCTGGTTATAACTTAATATTAAACTGCATAAGCAACCACACTGTAGTTTATTCAAACCTTATATTGTAGTTATGTGATGAACATTTTTTTATTACAGTCCATTCGGATAATTGTCCTACCAATTCCTGGTAAAACTGTGAATTTACTACCTTAGCAGTCATTGTGCATGATACCTGCATAGTAATTTCTGTAACATGTGCATAATGACTGAGTTGGTAAAGTTACAGATTGACTGGCAGTTCTGCATGACTATGTCTCCCAAATCTAAGAAAACATTTATAAGTTCCATTAAACCATCAAAATAAATGAACTGATGACAAATCTGTTTCTGGTTCCAGAATCATATAGTTGAATGAATCTGGCCTGAGGTAAATAATCGTGTCAACTATCCCCTCAAGACAGCCCTTCTGCAATTGGTGGATCAAGAGGAACTAGACATGGATGACAACCTTGTTAGATATTGTGTGTCCAACCTGACAATCCAGTTGTGCCAGATTGGTCTTACAAAGGTAGTGGAGTCATGGAACGCTCACCGAATACCAGATGAAATATACCGGTGAAGCGAAAACTAAAATAATTACGTATATGTTCTTTATTTTACAGGTAAAGGCATACCAAACAACTTGGCTGGCAGTGGTTGTCCAAAACAAATCCCTGAGGAGCTGTTGCCTCATTCAGTTGAAGCAGCAGACCTTTATAGCCAACAGCTGGGATCACAACTGACCGCACATTCTACTTTTGGAGTTGATCCATTTTCAACCGAACAGAACAAAATTACAGTGGAGAATCAGTTTGCAGAGACATATTCAGACATATCAGACTTGTTCTCGAGAGCAGTGAACAACGACTTTGCACCATTCAAAGAGGCATTGCTCTATCTCATAACTACAACTCAGCGCAATGTGTGAAAATCCATTTGCTCCATTTGAACTTACAGAATATAGTAACAGGAACAAGTAATTGGTGGCAGTGGGTGTTTGATAAAGATAATATTAATGTCAATCAAATAGTGTTGTAAATAAGACCAGACGATCAAATGTTCAACTTATTTCTTTGTGTTAAATAAGAACTCTGACCCAAGTGTTCAGTCAATTATGTAAACTCAAATACACCGTGCCTGCATAAAAGTGCAAAATGTTACTCCTCTTCACAAAGGGATTTCAGTACAGAAAATACCTCTGACAGACCATTAACCCTCAAATATGTTGCTGCCTCTGGAGTCCCCCCTGCATTTTGCACAGTAGTCAGATGTCTCCTGCCACTGTTCCACACATCTTTTGCAGCCAATGATGCTTTTGCAACATTGTGTGAAGACTGGCTCCTCGATGAACTCTAAAAAAAGAAATTGAGAAAAACTACTAATTTTCTGTGTGTCCATTAAAATATTATTCTGTATTGGGTGACAGTGTTTTATTTTTTATTAACTTTAATGCATTTAAAAACATATTTTGTTATTATATCATACTATGGCCTGTCTGCATCCGTACATGCAAGTAACTGTAGTGAATTAAACACAAATGACCTTGGTTAGAGAATGTAAAAACATGTATTTGTAAAACACAAATTCTGGCACACAACAGGCAAAAAAGATTCAGAATTATTTTACATGTGTGTGGTATTTATTTACTATCCATTACATACTTACTCAAACAAACAACACAGCAGAACCCTTGCTTGATGATGCTGCAGTGACATCCGGTAAGCTCTGTGATGCCAGTACCAGCTCTTCAATTTTTTCGGTGACCTCTCCAATACCTGCAGCATCTTCATCTCTTCGGCTGCTGAACAGAAAAAAAGAGATAATTACTGGTATTGGGTTTTGGTAATGGCTATCTAACCTTTTATTTGAAAGATTAGAAAAGGGGGGACTAAATAACAAAAGTAAGTATTTTTATTCATGAATGTAGCTTGGCCAGGTCAGGGCATTCAAAACAAGCTCAATTTCACTCCTTGATTATGTGGATTTGTTTTTTGTTTTTTAATTGATAGGCTCTTATACTTTTGTGGGGGAGCTTTTGCCCTAGCGGCCTGCAAATGTGTTAATATATTGGAACGTCCAATTAAGTTATAGCAGTAATGGTCGGAGGGTAAGCAAATAGGTGCTGATTTCAAAGGTAAGATTAAATAAAAAAACACATAATGTATTTCAATATGTGTATAAATGAGAGTAATATGAATACATAAGATACCTCTGTCTCTTCCTCTTTGTGCCTTGAAACTCATGGAAGTCCTTTTCTGGTACAGCAAGAATCTTTCGTGCATTTTGCTTCCAGTATTGGGACCCTTTAGGCTGGGTGAACCCTGCCTGAACTTCCGGGAAATTTGGATTTCGCTCGGCAGTTTAGGCTGGACACCCTCAGGCTTACTTTCGCTGTTACATTGCCAGAATCTTTGGCTCCAATCAGAAACGGCCATTCTCTCCTGGCACGCTATTGGCCGGTGACGTGCCGATGACGAAACATAATGGGCATCGTTCATTTGAACGATGCCCATTGATCCCGCCTCTTGAGCAGTAGAAACAAAGCGCAGCTTCCCGGCCATTCTCTCCTGGCACGCTATTGGCCGGTGACGTGACGATGACGAAACACCCCATTGATCCCGCCTCTTGAGCAGTAGAAACAAAGCGCAGCTTCCCCAGACTAATGTTCAATCTTAAAAGATTGACCTTAGTATGGTGAAAACCAGACTAGGGACCCTTAGGAGTGGTGGTAGTAACCAGGTAAAAACAATGTAATTTAAGTGGCTGGTTCAGTCATGTGATATATATATATATATATATATATATATATATATATATATATATATATATATATATATATATATATATATATATATATATTAATTAATATTACCCACCTGTTGTTCCCTCTGACTCCAAAATTGCATTTCCCTGCGCATCAGTTAACATTATGGGATCATGACTTCCAATGGCATCTTGGACTTTGCCGATGATCCCCTGAAGAGAAGCCTCCCATTCCGCAAACCGTACAACCACCATTCTGCTGGGACTCAGTCTCCCACCAACCAGGTCAGCAAGGTACACTGATCTGTAAGAATATCATATTAAAATAAATGACACACAAGGCATTCATATTCATACCCTTGTGTATTATATCAATAATAACTAAACCATATAGTGCATTTTCTAGGGAAAAGTGTTAAAACGTACATAAATTGGTATCAACTATATATATATATATATATATATATATATATATGCACACTTTATGTACATTTTAACACTTTTTATTAATATTTATTAATAAGTAATTAATTAGTAATTACGAATGAGACAAAGAATGGCAACTGGAGTTGAAATGATCATATCTATCAAATCTAGCTCTTATGCAACGACATCAAATTATAATTTATTTCCCATCTTGCAATCGTTTCACAGTAAGCGACTTAAGTAGTTTAGTCGTTCAGGGTTACCTTTGAAATGTTTTGGAGGCAGTGGCTCTAGGGGGGGCTGAAGCCCGCTGTGCAGCTGAACTAGCAGTACTAGTCGCAGGTGATCGCATGAATGAAAACCGTTGGCCCGTGATATTTGGAGCTGATGGAGTGACTTCGTCCTCACCATGAACCTCATAGTGAGCTCTTGGAGCAAGGTCTAATGAGTTGAAAACACCTGACGCTGCTCCAGGAAACAAGGCCACGTTTGCATCATCCGTTATGTATATACTTTGAGTTGAGACCTGTGAAAAAATAAAAGAAACCTTTTTTTATTCTTCTGTGACTACCGAGAGGAAACTTCTCCAAATGCTAACGTTAAACCTCTATATTATGCTAGTAACAAACATAATGTTATAGGAGGCTCCCGACAACAAGTAGGCTGACGCAGAGCAGACCCGTAATGTAAGCTAACGTTATTAGCTAGCTATTCCCTGATTATGTAGTATTATTTTCATCTTTACCTGAAATATGCGGCTCAGTTTTTCTGCAGTCATGTCGTCTTCCCTGAGAGACACTCTCTTATTGTTTCGAAAAACAACGTTCTGATCCATGATCCATCAATTACGTTTTCCCCTCTCCGACACAGCACCGTCCTCATACGCGCTCTAATCACTACAATCTAATCACTACGCGTCAGGCCCGGTTCTACGGGGGTGCATAAGCATGCATTGCACCCCCAAAAAAATAGTTTGCACCCTCAATTAAAAAAAAAAAAAAAGATTTTCATTTTTAGAAATATGATAAAAGCAATAAAATACTTGCTCACAAAACAAATTGTAGTTAAACTTGTGACAATTTCCATTAAATACCGTTGAGATATGAGCTTCCAACATCACTCTGACTGTTCACCAAACTGTCAAAATCACTCCGCATTTATGTATGGTGTTTTGTTTATATGTTGCTTGGCAACAGTCCGCTCAGTGGGGATCTATTTTTGTTGGCGGAAGCAATTTCATCCGTTTATATGATTAAATAAACAAACAAATCACAATCTATTGTCAATTATTATTATTATTAACAGTACATTTTACGAAATATAACTGTTGTATAAAGTAATATCACGCTCGAGGTCGCAATGTTGTCGCTCTATATCAGCGCTGCTGTGATAGCCTTCGGCGGCCGGTGGCCGGCCGCGTCGTGTAGATATGATACCATCTTTTAAGCACAGTAAATGTTTGTTGTCCCAACATGTCAGTAGAACTACGCAGAAGTGCTTGTCTATGGTAGAGAGGCCTGTGTTTATAAAAGCGAAGTCTGAACTGAAGCTGGGTAGCTGGTTTTAGTATAGTACTGGTGCACCCTCTGTAATCTCAGATGCACCCCAAGGCATTCTGTTCTGGAACCGGGCCTGCTACGCGTAGTGATAACGCAAAAAAAAAAAAAAAAAGAATGACCGACCGACCGAGACTCTTGACGTATATCGTCGTAGCCTCGTTATAGCCTATTTGTTTACTTTCCGGCTTTAAACGTCCACATTTTTTCAGAACTTGGTGTTTTATTTCTTTGTGCAAAAGCGAGAAGGTGCAAACAATAAAACGAGGTGAAAACAATAAAAGTAGCCTTTTAAAAGTTTAAATGGCGGTGTTTATGAGTGGAAACCGGATAGCGGTCTCCAGCGGATGTAGTTAGCGGACCAATCACAGCCAAAACCACTGCGTTGGCGTTGCGTCGCCTCGACGCGCGTCGAGGATTTTTGGGAGGTGCACGTCAGGCCCTTGGTCTTGGCTTAACTTGACTTGACTTACCACGCCGACGAGAGCTGCAGGTGTCTGAGGGGGCGGGCTCTAAAAGAGACGGCAGCCAAACGCCGTCAAGTCGGACAACAAAGTCAACGTGACTATAGTGCTCAAGCGATAGAACACAGCAGCAAACCAAAGAGGATATGTTTTATATATATATATATATATATATATATATATATATATATATATATATATATTACACACACACACACACATACATATATACATAAATACATACATACACACACACACGCAAGGCAACATGTGGAAGGCATTATTTTTTCCAGCATATTTGTATTATCGTTCTATGTTTGTATTAACCAGACCTCACATATAATAGGCCTACTCACAACACAATGCACGGCACTTAAGATCAAGCCATGAGATCAATGCGACCAAAATAAAAAGTATCATTTCACCACAAGGTGGCCGCCGAGTGCGGACCTGAACACACGTCATTGAACTTTTAACCAATGAGAACCATTCCGCTGTAGCGGAGGTGTTGACAAGCCAGTTGCAGCCACCGTGGACCGTGCTGCCAAGCGCTGCAAGAAGCGGCTCTTAAAAACTTGTTCCCGCGATGTTTTGGGTCACGTGATATGGTCGCGACCCTGTGACGTCTTTGCAGTCGGCTGCTAAGTCGGACACAATTCTAGCCATCATGCATCGCTTTCAACCCACAATACATCACGTTAGGTAGCGCGCTGCAGGCGGCTACATCAAGTCGAATTCGCCTATTGTTAACTGCGTACGGTAAACGGCAACTTCCGGTCGTACAATATGAAAAAACGGGCATTTTTTCGTTTCTGTCTTCTAGTGATTTTAATTTTTGTTATTATAACTAGAAAATGAAAAACAAATCATTTTTTAAATTTAGTCCATCCCTTTCTGACCTTGACAAAGAAAAACGCCTTGTAATTCAATTTTAATTTTAGTACTTTAAAACGAAAATCAAATAACCACTAATTTTTTGTTTTTTAATATCCGTTTGTGAATTGAAAATCGAATGACCAAAACATACACGGACCTAAAAGCTTTTGCATGAGGTATTTGGAGTAAGATGTGCAAAACTGTGATTTGTAACCATCAATCCTTCACAAAGGAAACATGCCTGCAATCTTTTTTGTGATTGTGTATGCATGACTTGCTGACAAACTGAGGAACCAAGGGAAATTAGATATTCATCATGCTGATATGCTCAAGCAATGCGTTCAAGGTGACTGTCTTAAAGATAACTTTTCTCCTCCCTCAAGCAAATCGAACCCCAGAGATACGTTCTTCTCCCTCACTCCAGTCTCTTTTTTTCTCTCCTCCCTTTCTACTTGTGATGCTCATCAGTTGGCTTGCTGAGAGACAGACAATGGAGGCTTTTAGCAGGATTTGAGAGCTCATCCTGTGTCAGGGCATGAAAATTGGCAATCACACAAACAGAGGCATTGACTAGCTCAGAGGGGGGGAAAGTGTGTGAAGAGGAGAAAAGGGTGCACTCACACTAGTCAATCCGTGCTGTGCCCAAGCACGTTTGACCCCCAAAGCCCAGTTTGCTTGACTAGTGTGAGTGCTCTGTATTGTGCCCAAGCACGGTGCACTTCCTTGGCCCTGGCACAGTAGGAAGAGGTGCAGTTGCTCATGCACAAGCACAGGTATGCAATGTGGGCATGCGTATAATCGATAGGCTGTTCTACTCATTATCGCTGCTCAACTCTGATTGCATTCCGCTCCACTCGTATCTTATTTTTTATCCATAAACAAACAAGGCTAGTTGTTTCCAGTCTGTATGCTAAGCTAATCAGCTAAACTAGCTTCACATATATCAGTCCTCCTATCTAAATATAAAAGAAATGAAATTCAAACTATTAATTAAAAGTACATATCGAAAAAGTTTGGAAGGATTGAAGCCCCTTTCTCTTTCACTGTTTACAACAATCACAAAGCAAGTTGGGTCCCACTTGCAAATGTTGACAATTATTGGTCTGCAAAACTATGTTGTTTCTTTTTTTGTTTTTAATTTACGTTTCAAGACTTTAAATATATTTTAGAGCTCAAAAATACTTAAATACTAAACGATTCAGACGTCCCACATCAGAGTGCAATGAGGATTTCCAGAGCCATGATTGAGATATGCATGCACTCGATGATGAGATGAGAGGGGGTGGGGATAAAAACATCTTTCAAACATGTTTTTCTCCTTCTCTCTGTTTGTGAGAATGTATGGAGTGGTGGTTGATTATGAGGGGGTGCAGATTTTGAACCCCTCTGGGTGTATTCCACTGTGGGAAGCTCAGCCCACTGAATGGATGGAGATCATTCTCTGGGTGTCTATATGTGAGGAGGGGGTCGTTCAGTGTGCCATCGGATCGGTGGAAACAATTACAGAAAGGCCTCTGAAGAATACAGGACTTTAATAAGAGGAAATCATAAATTCCACTTAATGAAGATGACAAGCAGACAGAGAGCCATTTTGTTAAGATGGGTTCATCTGTGAGATAAATGAGGGCCTTGTTGATGGGAACGAAGGGATAATTTCGTTAAGGTTGCCTTGAAGGCTTGAAAATGAGGCAGCTGGCATGTATAAACGCATGTATGACCCCGTCTCATGACACGCAGCCAACTGGCTTTCATAACTGCACTTAAAACATATGACCTCTGACCTCGCGGCATCACAAGAGGAACCCATCAGCTTTGGGCTCCCTCCCAAAAAAATGCAGTGTCACTGCTACGATCGTGGGATTCACTCGTCTGGCCAAGAGACCTCATTACTGGCTGATTCATTGTCTCCCTATCTGTGTCGGTGACAAAGGAACCCCAGTTCCATCGCAAGGTCCCCTATGAGTGCAAAGCTCGATCTGTGGTGTGCAATCAGTTTACATTTGGAAAACCGGGCATGTCACTCAAAATCCAGTGGAGGCCATTTATAAAGTCTTTGGCATTCATTCAAATTGTGTTTTTCATGCAGAGAAATATCTAATCGCCAGGGAGTCACTGAAACTGTCATGTTAAACTTGAAAATAAGTTGATGTTGTCTTTATAGAAGGTGTATGACAGGGTGAAACAGTGAGTGGAGGCTGGAAATCATGAGCTTGGAATAATCATGATGCTGGTCCCCAGTCTTTTTTTTAGCATTGTTAGCTAAACATGTCTGTATGCAACCTAGAGGCCTGCAAGCCCGACGGGTCCCGTCACAATATGCAAATTCGGGCCGGGTACTAGAGGTGTGCATCTTCACTGCCCCCACGATTCGATTCGATTACGATTCACCAGTCTACAATGTGATTCGAATCGATTCTACGATGCATCGAGATGCATTTCATCCTCAATTTTCTATATTACCACACATGGCTTTTTCATCAATTAAAACAAACAGTCAAATAAATATGAACTCTTTATTTAGAAAGCTGCTTTTAAATTCAGATGTTAACAAATTTCACATGTTTTGTTACATTAAGTTGTAAAGAAAAATATAATTATAGGCCAAGCCTACCAACGTGTTTTAATTTTAACTCCTCATTCACGTTAATGACGACGCTATAAAGCCGTAAGTCCTTCGCTATAAGCTCCTACACACCGAGTTATCCTCTGGGCTCTCTCGGACTTGGATGGCAACTTTCTCGTGGACTCGTCGATCTTTGGCTGTGCTGGGTCAGTAGTTTTCTTTCCGTTGTGACCAGAGGCTAACATTAGCTCAGCGTGCCATCGGCTAATGTGGTTCCTCATATTAGCGGTGTTACCGAAGTATTCGATTTTAGCGTGGCAAGTTTTACAAATAGCATGGGTCTTGTCCAGTTGTCGTCGCGTCCCAGCAGCTTCATTAAATCCGAAATGTTCCCAGATATCCGCTTTTAAATTGTATGGATTTTTTTTTATCGCACATTGGCTACCGCTACTGCGTTCCTCCATGTTATGATGGTGGCTTTACTGTGTTCGCTCGCTTGTCCGTCCTTCACCCACAATGCAACTTGAACTTTACAACTTTATTGTCCAGCAGAAACGGGAAACGCAATAAAAAATCGATTATGTGACGTTACTGCATCGATTCAGAATCGTCCCATTAAGCATCTTTGAATCGATTATTTTCTGCACCCCTACCGGGTACGGGCCTTAAATTCAATGAATAGCACGGGCTCGGGCTTGACACAAGTAAAGTTGGTTTTATGTATTCATGATTTTTTCAATTAAGATGTCAGAATTTGATTTCTCTGAGCGGAGATTATTGTCCAATGCGCTATTGTAATGTTGCCTTTATTAGGTGAGCAATACAGTTATTTGATTGTTATTTAATAAATATTCAAAGTGATTCAATTCCTTTATTTCACGGTGCTTACTAAGTTGGCTATGGACAATGAGCTCATGTGTGCTGCTCATTTATCTACTCCCGCGGCGCACAGATTTACCGATGTCATATATTCCGGCTGTCCTTGGTTACATGCTGCTATTGCGACATCCCGTTATTTTGACATTGAGGTCTATTTAAATTCATGAACGCTTGTCTTTGCAAGGGTTAATCGTGTGTTAAAAGTATTTTTTTTTTAATTGTTCAAGTCGGCTTTCTGAGAAACTATTACGCGACCGCAGTGTCGGGAAACCGGCATATCTAAATAGCGGACCCTTTTAGTCGGGCTCGGGCTCAGTAATTGCTTAATTTGTCGGGCCAGGTTTC